>NW_026867517.1:449828-669056 GCF_020745735.1 Hemiscyllium ocellatum
CTTTGAGAGCTTTCCCCTTTTTGTGGCCATCTTCCCCGTCACGATAAATAAACACACCAATAGAATCAATCTCATCCATTATAATGTCCAAAGGCTTGCCAACGTAACCCGAGATGCGGTTGACGCGATCCACGAGCAGCTTGCTCAGACTTCCCTTATGACCCTGCAGAATAGGATGGCCCTGGACATGTTACTGGCCGAGAAAGGGGGGGTCTGTGCACTGTTCGGAAAACGTGCTGTACCTCAATATCAAACAACACAGGCCCGGATGGCAAGCTCACGCAGACCTTGATAGAACTCCGAGCCCTAGCCACTGAACTGAAGCAACAGTCGGGGATTAAAAACCCAGTCATAGATTGGCTGAATAGCACATTCGGTAGATGGGGAACTGTGCTAGGACAGCTGGCCCTTGGTTTATGCATCTCTGTTGCTATCTTTATTACCTGTTGTTGTTGTATACCATGTGTATCAGACGCTTGTGACACGAACGATTGACCGTGCCCTGACGGGAAAGGATGACCTCCCACCCGCACACCAGGCAGCGGTGCTGGTGGAGCCTGTGATGGGGGCACCCAAGGAAAGATTACGGGATCAGAACCAGAGGGAATGGAGGAGCTGTGCCTGAGAGAGAAGCGCGGGACAATATATGATTTTGCTTTATAACTGTGTCACTCATTTCTAATCCTTCTACTTTCGGGCCTCAGAAAGTGAGGGCTGTAGTCCAGAGACCCCCCCAGTTGTATATTTTTTTTTCCCATTCAAATTTGCAACAGGTAAATTTGTGCTTTTATGTTGCAGTTAGAGATTGTGAAGTGCTCTATTCCTCAGAACTAAAGAGACTATTGTTCACTCAAGAGATTCCTAGCCATTATCTGGTATTCCTAAATGGCTTCGATTGGTCTGGAGGGCCGCTGATCACAGTGATGGGCAGTGGTAACTGGCTTGTGTCCGTCCTTGACGGCTGTGAAATGGATGTGGGTTTTTTATTGGTCAGTGAAGATGACTGTTTAGCCAATGACGGGTAAGATTCCTCGAGCGAGGGACAACCTAAGACAGGCACAGTCGTGCATTGACCTTCAGAATGGTGGCCTGTGGTCATGTGGTTTTAAACAGATGCCTGGCTTTTGTATCCGTGTCGGGAATCTGGTCAAGTTTTCTGGCTTGTAAAGCAGCTTGATAGAAGGAAAATCGTGGACCCAGTACAATGTATTCTCAGTATTTTGACAGATGAAAGTGCCAGTTTTGTGGCAGCTTCCAGAACCGACTTAATCCTATTACAAAAGGATTTGACATGATGTCAGTAGTTTAAAAGTTAGTTTAGGATGTCATGATATAATACGACCGATTTTAATGGGAGGTTGTACAATTGGGTGTTCTTTGGACAGCGGACCTTCATTCTGCAGGCATCCTAACTCATCCACTTTGTGTTTTCCTCTGGTTCTCTTCCATTTGTTATCATACTCAGTTATACTTTTTTTTGTAGTTTTGTTGGTTTTGAGGGAGCTTTTGTAGTTGTTTTCTTTAAAAGAAGTAACCTAGAATTGCCTACTAATTGTTAATTTTCGCTTGTTGCTTGTTTTATAGTGGTATGCTGCTTAGGGACCCCTTCACCCTGAACTGATGTCTCCCTAGAACCGGTCGGCCTGGTTGAGATAACGTGTTCGGAGAAGCCAAAGGGATGTGTGGGGGCGTCCGCCGACACACCGTCCTCTGTGTTGCCGCGCGACATTGCGTTTGTAACGGTATGGGTTGATGTGGCCTCAGTAGAGGCCAAGGGAGGGAGTGTTGGGATATATATATAATATAAAATAGGCCTAGGCAGGGTAGAATTGTAATTACTGCTTGGGAATCGGGGGGCACTGCGGAGCAGTTGTTTGGACTGCTGACCGAAACTGCCTGTACAGCTGGACTGTTGCTTACCAGACTGGAATTGTCTCGTGGATATTTGCCAAGGTCAGGCAGCACAATGGCCGGCTCTTCTCAGCGTAGCTGCCAAGGCCATAACAGGTGGCTGAGCTGTTGTTTACCAGACTGGAAACCGTCTCGTGGATATTTGCCAAGGCCGAATTTAGCTCTGTCACAGGAGACACTTTGTGTGCGGGAGATCATGTGTGTGAGTGATTACGTAGCATTAGCTTAGTGAAAAAATATATCAGGCGCGGACTTTTGGAAAAGCAGCAGAACGTGTACACCTTCTCCAGTGAACGCATGTACTTCACTGAAATCAGCCACGGTTCTGAATAAACGCGAGCTTGTGCCAATTAATTGAGTGTCTGTGGTCTCTCCTCTAAACGAACACGCGAGGACAAAGTTCTGTCCTAACACTCTCCATCTAAATCTTTAACACTATGGCAGTCCCAGTCTATGTTTGGAAAGTTAAAATCCCCTACCATAACTACCCTATTATTTTTACAGAAAGCTGAGATCTCCTTGCAACTTTGTTTCTCAATTTCCCTCTGACTATTGGGGGTCTATAATACAATCCCAATAAGGTGATCATCCCTTTCTTATTTCTCAGTTCCACCCAACTAACTTCCTTGGATGTATTTCCGGGAATATCTTCCCTCAGTACAGCTGTAATGCTACCCCTTATCAAAAATGCTACCCATCTCCTCTCTTGCCTCCCCTTCTATTGCATTTGTATCCTGGAACATCAAGCTGCCAGTCCTGCCCATCCCTGAGCCATGTTTCCATAACTGCTACAACATCCCAGTCTCGTGTTCCTAACCATGCCAAGTTCATCTGCTTTCCCTGTTAGGCCCCTTGCATTGAAATAAATGCAGTTTAATTTATTACTCTTACCTTGTCCCTGCCTGCCCTGACTGTTTGACTCACTTCTGTTCTCAGCTGTACCCGTCTCAGATCGATCTCTTTCCTCACTATCTCCCTGGTTGGACTGAAGGATCTGTTTCCGTGCTGTATATCTATATGACTACCAGTCCTGATGTAAGTTTAGAAATGAGTAACTTTCAATAATTCAATCTTGTTGAATTCACCTCCTGAAAGGTTTCAAATGAACCCCTCCAAGCAATATGATTTAAATATGTGGAGTTGGATAAGTATCCCATCAAGTTCAACATGAATGCGCAGTTGAAGAAGTCAGAAGTCACACAACACCAGGTTACAGTCCAACAGGTTTATTTAAATCCCAAGCTTTCGGAGCATTGCTCCTTCATCAATGCTGCTCCTTTATCACTTCACCTGATGAAGGAACAGTGCTCCGAAAGCTCGTGGGTTCAAATCAATCTACTGGGATTCTCACCTGGTGTCATGTGACTTCTGACCTGTCCACCCGATCCAACAACAGCACCTCTGCATCAGAGTTGGTGAATGAGATCAGATTTTATTCAGTGATGTTCATCTGGACGTCCTTGTGCCTGAAACATTGATTCTCCTGCTCCTTGGATGCTGCCTGACCTGCTGTGCTTTTCCAGCACCATACTCTCAACTCCAATCTCCAGCATTTGCAGTCCTCACTTCTCCTGGTTCATGTGGAAACTCAACACTGTCAGAGTGACAAAGGGACACAAGTCATAGAATATTATTATAACACAGAGACAGGCCCTTTCCATGCAGACACAATAAGTCCATGCTGACCAAACGTTGATTAGACACTTAACCCCATTTCCTGCACTCAATAGCACCATATCTTTCTAAAGCTTTCACTACACATGTATGTTAGTCTTTCTAAATCTCATTTTTCTCTAATGTACTATGTCAAACTAATTTCACATGCTGTGTGTGCACCCACATTTCAGCTGTGACTAGCACTCAGTAAATATTTTGCCCTCACTCTGTTTTTGTCCCTCATCTTTTTTTCCATCTTTTCCTCTCATCATAAAAATGAGTCCTTGGTCTTGAAATCCCCCACCCTAGGGAAGAGACAGCTATCATTAACACAACTCCACCCCTCATGGTTTAAAAATATTGCCTCTCAACCTCCTCTGCTCCACTGGAAAAACATCCCAGCCTATCCAGCCTAAATTCTAATTTGATAATAATGGCAGTGATGATTTTGGCTGTGTGTGTGTCAAGGGTCTCTCATTTCTAAGCCAATGCTATGCCTCTTAAGTTCACCTCATCTTAAAACGAATGGCACCCCATTCATTTAAAACGTCCATGTTTCTGTGCAAAGTCAGTCCTGGTCAGGAAATAGGCAGCGGTGTCTTTTGTTCCCGTAGACTGCTCTGTTTTGAGATGTATGAGTAAATCTTCAGAACAAAAGATTAATGCAGCCTTTATTCATGTCTCATTATTAAAAACACTTTCTCCATTTACAGATGTGATTGAGAAGCTTCCCCCAATGAATCTTTGACTGATGACAGCATTTGTCAGGCTTTTGAAAGTCACTGTAGCTCTGTCACAGCACAGGGGAGGGCTCTTTCAGACAGAACGCGTCATGCAGAAAATTCTCCCACATTAGTTGAGCAAAGTTGATGTCTTTTTAAGACATTGTGAAACTTGAAAGGGTTCAGAAGAGGTTTGGAAGGATGTTGCCAGGGCTGCAAGGTTTGAGCTACAGGGAGAGGCTGAATATGCTGGTACTATTTTCCCGGAAGCTTCAGAGTCAGCCAGAAACATCTGTTGAATCAGGAAAATCTCTTCCTGCAGCAGCTTTGGACAGACTACTCACTAAAACCCGAACCAAATCCAGGGGGAAAAATATGGGACAACTGCCCTTTCATTGTAGAAGTGTTTTAGATTTATACAGTTTGTTAGTAGTTTCGTCCATTTGTTCGAGAGTTGTTTAAATAAATTGCTGATTGTTGATTTTAAAGTGTCAGGGATTTACTACCTACAGCAGGTTACACCATTTATCACAGCGACTTTACAGATTAAAGGGTAGGGTCATGTCTTGTGTTGTTGTGTGGAATCTGTGACAGCTGCAACAATTCATCCCAACTCCTGTACTCATTGCTCTGACTGATGAAAGCAACATGCCGAAAGTCTTCTTCACCACCCTGTCTACCCCTGACTCCACTTTCTAGGAGCTATGAACCTGTACCCATACATCTCTTGGTTTGAAATACTGCAGATGAAACAGATTTGGTGCTTTTCGGTACGTGTTGTTATTTGGTGCTTATCTCGACTAATTTTATACTGAATGCATGACTGATGAAGGCCAGTGTGCCAAAAAATTTCTACCTGTGACTCCACTTTCAGAGAACTGTGAACCTCTACTCCAAGATCCTTCTGTTCCACTACACTCCTTAAGGTCCTACCATTCACCATGAAATTCCTACCTTGATTTGACTATACAAAATGTAAGACCTCACACCTATCTATATTAAACTCCATTTGCCATTAACCTTAAACCTATGCCCTCTAATTTTGGATTCCCCCACCTAAGGGAAAAGACCTTGCCTATTTACCCTACCCATGACCCTCATGATTTTATAAACGTCTTTAAAGTCACTCCTCAGCCTCCAAAGCTCCAAGGAAAATAGCTCCTGTCTGTTCAGCCTCTTCCTGTAGCTCAAACCCTCCAGCCCTGGCAGCATCCTTGTAAATGTTTTCTGAACCCTTTCAAGTTTCATAACACCCTTCCTGTAGCAGAAAGCACAGAATTGCATGCAGTATTGCAACAATGATGGAACCTATGTCCTCTCTGAAGAGGATTTTAAAACAATATTTATAACTACAAGCAAATCAAGTTAGTTGTGCATGACTTTCCCATAGCAGTTTGTTTTGGCTGTCCTTCATTAACCTATGCTTTTTAATATACAAGAAAATATTTTGTGGGATGTGATTGTTGCTCGCATGTCCAACATTTGCTCTCATGACCTTTGGATCGAGCAATTGGCTACATGCTAGAAGGCCGTCGAGAGTCAACCACATTGTCGTAGGTCTGGAGTCACATGATGTGAGTGTGCACACACGTGTGTAGGGCTGTGAATTGTAGATTTCCCTCCCTAAAAGAACACTTTCACAATAATCAATAATGATTGGAGAAAAGCAACAGTTCTGGCAGCATCTATGAGGAGACGACAGTGTTACTGTTTTGAGTCCGGTGGCCCTTCAAAGCTTGGCTGAATTCAAAACATCAACTGTTTTCTTTCCACAGATGCTGCCAGACCTGCTGCGTTTCCCCAGCAATTGTACCAGTTGTTGCTGATCTCCAACATCTGCAATTCATTGTTTTCATCAATAACGTTTCCTGGTTGCCAGTACTGAGACAAACTCTCACTTCCAGATCTTTTTATTCATTGAAAATAAAGTCCACTAGTATCCATGATGGGATTTTAATTTTTGTTCTCAGAAGACAGAGATCTCTGGGCTACTTAACCAGTATCACTAGATCACAATCTTCCCTTCACTGACAGTGACATTGACAACTGCTGAAAATATGTTGCTGGAAAGCACAGCAGGTCAGGCAGCATCCAAGGAGCAGGAGAATCGACGTTTCGGGCATGAGCCCTTCTTCAGGAATGCCTGAAACATCCATTTTCCTGCTCCTTTGATGCTGCCTGACCTGCTGTGCTTTTCCAGCAACACATTTTCAGCTCTGATCTCCAGCATCTGCAGTCCTCACTTTCTCCTCAGTGACAATGACAATCTTGTCCTAAATATTTTTCTTTATTCATTCATGGAACGTGACACTTTGTCTCCCAACAAAAACCAAGTGCCAATTCAGAGGGCAGTTAAGAGTCAACTACATGACTTTGGATCAAGAGTGACACATTCACCAAACTAGGAAAGGACTGAAGATCTCCTTCCTTTAAAAAAAAGGTCATTAGTGAACAAAATAGGTACTTATCAAGCGTCATAAGATCACCAAAGCAGCGATAAGCTTTATATTCCAGAAACATAAATTGATTTCAAATTGCATCGGGGCCATAGCAGCATCAATTTGAAACTCCAGATGATAAATCAAGTAACAATGCCCAAATGCCACCAACTCCCTACAATCTCTAGGCTTCCCAACACTGACTGGTCTGTAATTGCCAGTTGTATCCTTTTCCTCATTACTATTTACTATTCAGTTCAGCCCATTGAGTTGACTCTGCCATTTATTCAGATCACAATTATTCTGGTAAACATTTATTCCATGTCTTCCTGCCATTGTCCCATAATCCTCAATTCGCTTACTGATTTAAAAAAAAATCTATCTTAGCCTAGAATGCACATAACAACCCAGGCTCAACAGCCCTCTGTAGTATCAAGTTCCACAGATTTACTGCCCTCAGGAGAAATTCCTATCTGTCCTAAACATGCAATCTCTTATTTGGAGGTAACTTCCTCTAGTCGTAGACTCACCCATTTTTCCATGTTTAGCCTGTCAAGTCTCCTCAGGCTCTTGTACGTGACAATAAGGTAACCTCTAATTATAACTTCTAATAAGCACAGGCCCAACCTATTCAGTTCTCGTAAGACATTCTTTCCATCTCTGAAATCATCATGGTCAACCTTCTCTGGACTGCCTCCAATGCCAATATATCTTTCCTCAGGTAAAGGGCCCTGAACTGTTCTCAGTATTCAATTGCGGCCTGACTAGTACCTTACCATAGGTTCACTATAACCTTCCTATATTTATACTCTATTGAAAAGGCCAACCTCCCATTTGCCTCCCTATTACTTACTGAAATTGGATGAAGAGATTCGTGGATGTGATTCCAAATCCCTCTATTCTAAAGTTTTCTCCATTTAATATTCAGTTCTTCACCTCCTGACAAACTGCATGACCTCATTTTCCCATCTGCCAAGCTTTCGTTCATTTGCTTAACCTGTCTATATCCCTCTCCAGATATCTAATGTCATCCTCACCACCTGCTTTCACATCAACTGTCTCTTCTGCAAACTTAGCAAAAGTACATTCACTTTACTTATCCAAGTAATTCGTATACATATTGTAAATAATGTTGGCCCCAGCGTTGATCCCTGTGGTACACCACAAGTTACAAGTTGCCATCCTGAACATGCCCCTTACCACAACTGTGGTCGTTAGCCAATCCTCCATCCATGCCAAATTCAGCTTCCAACGCCCTGGGTTCTTTGCTTACTATTTCATGAGATGCGAATATCACTGGCTGTGCGAACAACTCTTTCCAAACTGACCTTGAAAAGGTGGTCCTGAGCTGCCTCTTAAATTGCTTCACAAACATGGTGTGGTCTGCAACAATGTTCAGGAGTGAGTTCCAGCATTTTGGTCAATAACAAAGAAGCAATGCGATATATCTTGCAGTCGGAATCCTGTGTTCACACTTCTCTGTTCTTGGTGGTTGAGGTCATGACTTGGAAGGTGCTTTTGAAGAACCACCACTCATGCAATCAAGCCAGACTGACAGATTTTGGTCTCAAACTCTGCCATTTGATTTTCCTCATCAATCTACATTCTTTCCAGCCATGTTTCAGTCTCAAACTGCCACGCAATGCCTTCTGTTACGGCTTAAAGGTAAGAATACACAAGATAATCAATCATATTTTGGGTTGTATAAATCTTAGCCTGCCAGAATTATTTTCTTCGACTTGAATTAAACTGGGTGACAGCATGAAATGGTTTGTTGCTCAGACTTGAATCTTCATGCTCAAGGAGACAGTGCCAATAATATCATTAAACTCCTTTTTTTGTTAAAAAAGGACAAGCTCTTGATTTATTTTTACAACTTACTGGTATTCACACCTGCACCTTCAATGTCAAACTCAGACATCATAAACGAAATTACACCATTAATTTTGTTTTACAATAATCCAACAGATTAATTAATAATACAGTGAAATCCAAGGCTGATTAATGTGATATTAGATTTGACCGAAAATGTAAAATTGAGATGAGAGATAACAAATGGGGGAAGGGCAGAAGGTAAGAAATGCAGCATCATAGAAGGTGTTCCTCCAGGGAGTGTATTTTACCAACTACAACTGCTCAATATAAACAAACACTCTGACATGATCCTCCGGTTTTAATGTAAACCATACCCCCATACAGTAGGTACCATTTAAATAAGTTAATAGATACACGCCTTGAGTAAATCCAGCCTCCAGCCGGACCCCCCGCTTCTTGGAGCTCGGACCTTCCTCCAGCTCCGGGGGGTTGTTGAGCTCCTGGGCTCCGGCCGCCGCCGAAGAAGCCGCGGGCGCCGGCTCTCTCTCCTCCACCGCCGACAGTTTTAATTTGCTTTCCCGTTCACCCGGTAACCGTTACCTCTTGTTTGAAAAGTTCCGACTTTAATGTGAAATGTGTTTTAAAGGTATTTTCTGAGGTAAACGATGCCTGTCTGCCCCCCTCCCTCCGTCAGAAACCGCAGCCTCGCGCCGCCATCTTTGTTTATCTTCTTCATTCCGTCTCCACCTTCTGTGACGCGCGTCATCCACGCCTCCTCCGATCAGATCGCATCTTACTCCACCTGACCAATAGCGGCCGCGTTTGCGTGTCGTGTTGTCCCACCCTCTGCAATCTCTCTCTCCGATTGGTCGGTACGGACCACAAGCTTTGGGATTGGTGGGGAATGTCACAATCGGGTCCGTGTATCCGCCCTTTTCATTCCCGTTCATTCATTCAACAGCAGCTGACCCAATTTACTGCAACGGGCTCTGGGGCTATAGCGGTAGTGTCACATATTCAGGGGGAGGATGTGATTTTTAACGATTTCAACTGTGGCATCTCCACATCCATTCATTCAACCGAAGAGGACTCAATTTAGTGTAATGGGCTCTGAAGGTATAATATTTGTATCCCATGTTGAGAAGAAACCTCTCCCCATTCATTCAATAGAAGAGGACCTATTTGCTGCAGAGGGTTTTATTTTATGGCGCAGTGGTAGTGTCCCAATCTTCGAGCCCTGAAATCTCACTGCTCTGAGGATACGTAATAAGAAATTTTTTAGTCATACGTCACATGACATCATGTTATAGTCCAGCAGGTTGTTTGGAAGATCTTACAGAAATATATCATGAAAGAAATAGAAATAGGATGCTGCACTGGTAGGTGAGACTATGATATGACCGCGTGGCCTCAAGATTAGAGGTAGCAGGTTTAAAACTGAACTGAGAAGAAACTTCGTCACCCAGAGGGTTGTTCATCTATGGAATTCCTTACCCAGGGAAGGATTTGACATTACTTCAGCAATCACTAGAAGCAGTAGATACGTTTTTGAAAAAAATGAAAGAATTAAGGGATATGGTGAAAACGCAGGTAAGTGGAGTATAGTCCACGAAAAGATTAGTCATGATTTTATTGAGTGGTGAAGCAGACTCGAAGGGCCGGAAGTGAGTTGCTGGTTAAAGCACAGCAGGTCAGGCAGCATCCAAGGAATAGGAAATTCGACGTTTCGGGCATAAGCCCTTCATGCCCGAAACGTCGAATTTCCTATTCCTTGGATGCTGCCTGACCTGCTGAGCTTTAACCAGCAACACATTTTCAACTGTGATCTCCAGCATCTGCAGACCTCATTTTTTACTCGAAGGGCCGGAAGGCCGACTCTTGCTCCTAGTTCTATGTTGAAATCACAAGCTTTTGGAGTGTAGTCACTTCAGCAGATGAAGTCATGAAAAAAACAAGTGCAGGAAAGAGAATTTAGATAAATGAAAGACAGAGCAGCTCAATGGTCAATTACTTACTCCCATTCGTAATTTTGATGATCTTACTACACAGCAAGTTGTGTGTTTTCCAAACATTAATTTTATTTCCATTGTTTAAAAATAAATATTTAAGATGAACAGTTTGTTTTTCCTCACTTGGACACATTGTGACCCACAACAATTTATATAGCACTGTGAATATCATAGGAACAATTCATAAACTAGATTTGTCACTGAGTCACTCAAGTAGATACTAGAAAGGAGAAAAAATCCCAACATGTGCAGGATGCTGACGAAAAATCAGCAACCTGAAATGGTAACAGGAGTGAGTGAACAGCCCCAATCAGGAAACTCATATTCTGAAATCCACTACAGTACCTTGTACTATTCTTCACTGAACACTGCAATTGCTTTCCTTTTCAGTTTAATGATCCACCTCCACTTTGAATACCGTAATTGAATCTGACTCCAACACACTCTCTGGCAGACAGTTCCAGAGATCAAAGTATTTTCAATCATTAATGAAGTTAGTTTTGGATCCGTCCCAAAGACAATTCCGATGGACTTTTGCTTCCAAACATTTACACTAAGTTCTTGTTATGGACACATTTCCAACTTAGTAGGTTTATTCAAATTTTATAACATATTGGGATAGCACACTGCTATGCATTGCTACCTCACAGCATAAGGGACCCAAGTTCAATTCCAGCCTCAGGTAACTGTCTGTGTGGAGTTTGCATGTTTTCCCTGTCTGCACAGGTTTCCTTCCACAGTCCAAAGAGGGGCTTCGGTACATCTGTGTGGACCTCCTCCAGTTAACTGAGGGCAATGGGGCACTGTGAGGATCAGTAGATCAGACAATCAGTCAGCAAGTTCTCTCCGGGAGACTTGTCTCAAGAAAGGCAGCGGTTTCTTATCTCATCCATTCTCCTACCCTCCACAAACTCCACACAGACAGTTGCCCCAAGGGTGGAATTGATCCTTGGTTCCTGGTGCCATGAGGCAGCAGTGCTAATCACTGAGTCACCATGCCACCCCTGAGCCACCGTGGGGTTGCAGTCCAACGGAAAACAAATACAGTGCACCAACTCTCCCACTGCACCCACTGTCAGGAGAATCAGTCCTGGGGGGAACTCACAGCAGTGTTAGCTGTGGAATCTGACTGTTGTGAGCGCTGGTGCCCCTGTTGGTGCTTCCGCAAATTGCGGGAAAACGTAAACCTCTTCCCGCACTCAGGGCAGCTGAAGGGCCTCTCCCCGGTGTGGACTCGCTGGTGCTTCAGCAGAGCAGAGGAATCGCTGAAGGCCTTCCTGCACTCGGGGCAGCTGAATGGCCTCTCCCCTGTGTGGACCCGCTGGTGGGTCAGTAGTGTGGAGGAGCGGGTAAAGCCCTTCCCGCACTCTGGGCAGGAGAACGGCTTCTCTCCGGTGTGGACACGCTGGTGCCTAAGCAGGGCAGAGGAATTGCTGAAGGCCTTCCCGCACTCGGGACAACTGAATGGCCTCTCCCCCGTGTGGACCCGCCGGTGGGCCACGAGGTTAGAGGAAACAGCAAAACCCTTCCCGCACTCGGGGCAGGAGAACGGTCTCTCGCGGGTGTGGATCCGCTGGTGGGTCAGCAGGTTGGAGGGCTGGGTAAAGCACTTTCCGCACTGAAGGCAGGAGTACGGCCTCTCCCCAGTGTGGACTCGCTGGTGCCTCAGCAGGTGGGAAGACCTGCTGAAGGCACTCCTGCACTCGGGGCAGGTAAAGGGCTTCTCACCCGTGTGGACTCGCAGATGGGTCAGCAGAGCGGAAGAGCGGGTGAAGCCCTTCCTGCACTCAGGGCACGAGAACGGCCTTTTCCCGATGTGGACCCACTGGTGCCTCAGCAGGGTAGAGGAATCACTGAAGGCCTTCCCGCACTCAGGGCAGCTGAATGGCCTCTCCCCTCTGTGGACCCGTTGGTGCTTCAGCAGGTCCGAGGATATGCTGAAGGCCTTCCCACACTCAGAGCAGGGGAAGGGCCTTTCCCCAGCGTGGACGCGCTGGTGGGCCACCAGGTGGGAGGAGTAGGTGAAGCCCTTCCCACACTCAGGGCAGGAGAATGGCTTCACCCCAGTGTGTACTCGGCGGTGGTCCAGCAGGCGGGAGGAGCAGGTAAAGCCTTTCCCGCACTCGGGGCAGGAGAATGGCCTCTCCCCGGTGTGACTTCGCCGATGAATCTCCAGGACAGATGGGGCATGGAAGCCTCTCCCGCAGTCGCAACACTTCCACGGTTTCTCCACAGTGTGGGATTCCTCTGGTTTCACCATGGCCGCAGCTACATCCCCATGTATGGCCCCTGCCCACAGTAAATTCCTCTTTCCTGGCCGTATAACTGTTTCAGGCTTTACACACAGTGTGCTGTAACAGTAGAGACTCTCATTCAGTCCCGCTGATGCTGAAAATGGTCTGAAACAGGAACCAAAATGTTTTGCTCCTTCTCACAGAATCATAGTTGAAAATCGTTGAGGTCCTGATGGATTGAGTGACTGTCAGACATTGATGTGAAAGTGGGGACTGCAGATGCTGGAGAGGAGTTGAAAAGTGCGGTTCTGGAACAGCACAGCAGGTCAGGCAGCATCCAAACAGCAGGAGAATCGACAATTCAGGCATAGGCCCTTCATCTGTTGATTTTTAAACTTCAGTCTTCAGATACTCTGGAAAAAGAGATTACAAAAGTCATCACGGTCAGTCCAGGGTAGAAATTCAGAACAAGCTACTCCACTTTCTGCAGAACATTTATTTCTTTTGCTGTTCCACAAAATTGAAAGCATCCCACTCTCTCTCTCTCTCTTCCTCTATTCTCACTCCGCTCAAACTAATTCTCCTGAAGTTGCTGATTCCGGATCTTACAGGGACATAAAAAGCAAAAACGTCAGGACTGACATCTGCGAATTTTGGATAACACCACGTGAAAGTTAATACCTTTCAGGATATTGCTGAGAGTGAGCAAGTCTGATTTTGGGAAGCAAAAGAAGTGCAAATTCAGGTTGAACCTGCAATACAGCTTCTTGATAAAAAAAGACAGACATGAATTGGTTATCGTCCCTGTGGTGGGTGGTGGTGGTATGTGGTGGGTGGAATGAGACATCAAGACATTGACACAGACAACCCGCGAGAAACTAAACATACGGACGTGGCAAATGGTAGTGGCAAGCCAGAGTCAGATTTACAGCACAGAACAGCCCCTTCGGGCCATCCAGATATCCTGGCCTCATCTAGTCCCATTTGCCAGCACTTACCCATATCCCTTTAAACCTTTCCTATTCAAATACCTATCCAGATGCCTTTTAAATGTCATAGCTGTATCAACATCCACCACTTCCTCTGGCAGCTCATTCCTTCCACACACCACTCTCTGCATGAAAAGGTTACTCCTTAGGACCCTTTCAAATCTTGCCCTCCTCCACTCTAAACCTTTTGCCCTTTGGTTCTGGACTCTCTCACCCAGGGAAATGTCCTTGTCTATTTACCCTATCCATGCCTCTCATGATTTTATTAGTGACTCTCAGTCACTCCTCAGCCTCTGGTGCACAAGGAAAAACAGCCCAGCCCATTCAGCTCAAACCCTGACAACATCGTTTTAAATGTGTTCTGAACCCTTTCAAGTTTCACAACATCATTCTGATAGGAGCGAGACCAGAATTACACACAATATTCCAAGTGGTCTACCCAATGTCCTATCAGCCACAACATAACTTCCCAACTCTTATCCTCAGTCAGAGGATTGGGAAAGTTTTCAAAACCCACAAAAGACAACCAGGAAAGAATGCAGGGACAAACCAAATTTGAGGGTCAGCTTGGAAGCATCAATGAGAAATTGGCGCACTGGGTTTATTGCTACCCATTCTTCTCGAGTACGTATACGTATTTCTCTTCTGTCCATCGCAGTTCCTCTGTGCTGCAATGTATGGTGGCTTGTTGAATTAATCTCCTGATGCAGCTTTGTTTGTGGGTGTTGGGATGATTGCTTCTGTAGTTAAGTATTTGGTCCGTGTGTATTGTTTCCTGTAGACGCTAGTTTGAAGTTCCCCTTAACTGTTCGCTCTACTGTGACATCTAGGAATGGCACTTTGTTGTTCTCCTCTTCAAACCAGGAGCCCCCCTCAGGCCACAGTCTCACTACCTGGAACACCAGTATACAGACTAGTCAAAGAACTCCACTGAAGACAAAAACACTGAGTAGAAGATTCACGCCACTCCATTCACTCCACCCAAGAATTCCTGAACACCAAATACACAAGGTAGAAGAGGATGAAATAATACTGTCCTTTGACATCCAGCCCTGTTCACATCCATGAACATCAACGTGGCCAAAGAAACACTGACTACACTACGAGAAAAACCAAAGACAAACACCAAACAGCACCAACTTCATCTGCAAAAAGATAACACTGTCAAGCTTGTGGACCCATATCTTATCACCTACTTCACATTCAATAACAAGCCAAACAAACAAATCAACTGAACACCCATGAGACCACCAATATCAAGGTTCCTAGCAGAAGCAATAATGCAGAGACTTGAACAAACAGTCCTCCCAACACTCCAACCCAAATTTTGGGTCCGCCACAGTGATGACACCTTTGTCATCACATAATGAAACAGATTAGAGGAAACCTACAACACCATCAACAATATCCTTACTGGCATAAAATTCACAAAAGAGAACAACAAAGTGCCATTCCTAGATGTCAGGAGAGCGAATAGTCAATAGGGAACTTCAGACTAACGTCTACAGGAAAACAACATACACAGCCCCTAGTACCTAATGCAGAAGCAAATCATCCCAAACAAATCTGCATCAGGACACTATTTCAACGAGCCACTACACATTGCACCACCCAGGAACTATGAAGAGCAGAAGATAAATACTTATACAGCATATTCAAGAAGAACGGGTACTCAATAAACCCTGTCCGCTGATTTCTCAACAAAGTCAAACAAGCAGACACATGCGCAGAAACACTAGCCACATTACCTTACATCAAAGACATCTGTGAAATGGATGTCCAGACAACTCAAACCTCTCCACATCATGGTAGCCCACAAACCTACCAACACACTTAAGCAGCAGCTAATGAACCTGAAAAAAGACAAATGTTATTTACAAATTGCTGAAAATGTGTTGCTGGAAAAGTGCATCAGATCAGGCAGCATCCAAGAAGCAGGAGAGTCAACGTTATATTATAAAATGAAGAAAGCAGTTCAGTCAACTTCAATCTTCATCCGGTCACTTTTTAAAAAAGGTTTTGAGCACAGTTATAAAATAATCATGCAAGATTACCTAATTTGCAGCATTGCTTGAGACAGATTTAAAAGTACAAGTAGTTATGATCTCCATTCAGTAATATCTTGATTTGAACATAGTTTAAGTTAAGCAAAGGGTGTTGCGGAAATTGAAGACGTTGTGAAAATGTTACCAGGGAAAACATTGGATTAAAAAAAAATCTGGTTTGAGTTTCTTCTTTGGGTATAAACAGATACTGGATCCAAGTATCCTCCTAATTTTCTAAAACTATGCCCACAAAATAAACACAATGCAACCTCAATAAATCAGGCCCAATAGAAATTCAGAACCCACACTAATATATGGCAAGGAGGAAAGTTTTAGACTACAGGGCAATAAAGATGAGTTGGTCAGATGAGCAGAACATTGGCAGATGGAGTTCAATCCTGAAAAGATCGAGATGATACATTTCAGGAGGATCAACAGGCAAGGGAGTACATGATGAATCGCAAGAACTTAGAATGTACTGAAGATCAGAGAAAGGTATGTGTGTTCATAGATTCTTGAAGGCAACAGGACATGTGGATGATATGGTTAAGGCGGCATATGAAATACTTGCCCTTAAAAGTTAAGGCATTGAACATGACAGCCAGGAGATCATGATGGAACTGTACAAGGCATTAGTTGGGCCACAGCTGGAGTAGTGGATCTGGTCGTCACATTATTAGAAGAATGTGATGGCACTAGAAAGGGTGCAGAAGGGAATACTAACCCAGGGTGGTGCATGTTGGTGAGTTTCAGCTATGAGAATGATTAGATCGGCTGAGGGTATTTTCCTTAGAGCAGAGAAGGCTGGGTGAGGACCTGTTTGGAGTGTACAGATAAGACACTTAGGGTCTAGATAGGAAGAAACTTTTCCCCTTGGTGGATGGCTTCAGCAACTAGGGGGAGTAGATTTAAGGAAAGAGGTAGGACATTTTAATGGAATTTAAGGAAACATATCACCTAGAATGTGCTGGAGATGGATGAATTTACTTATGGGAAGAATTGGTTTGTTTGAAGGGATGGATATAATGAAATAAAACTAGTTCAGAAGATCATTATAATGTGCTAAAACAAAAGAACTGGAGGTAGACCTCCAATAGTGGAAACAATCTAAAGAAGTTTCATTGCCCCATCTGAGAAAAACAATTCTGCTAAACTTCTCAAACGAATCCGAACATCTGTCAGAACTTGTTTGTTTAAAATCAATTAAATCGATTCCAAGTATTTAGGAAAATGAGAATCATCTTTAATCCTGGCCCGAATGGGTGATAGGAAGCTTTTTCAATTTCATTGAAATGGAGCTGTCAGAGATATTGGCTCATTAGAACAGAACAGGGTTGTTTGAGCTTATTGAGCAGTTTGTAGACTCAAACAAGGATCCAGAAAACAATTTTCTGTGGCGCAGAAGCAAGAACAATTAACAAGGACTGATGTTGGTACTGTGTGTCCAAGTGTCTCAGTCTTGGAAGTTCTAGATAAGTTAAACTTCTGAAAAATTGAAGGTGTCAAAGGAAGATCAGGAAGGAATCAAGGATTTGGGGGGAAAGGCAGGAAAATGGAATTGAGGGTTATCAGATCAGACATGATCTCACTGAATAATGGAGCAGAATGGCCAATACTGCTATTTCTTGCGGTAAATCAATCTGGGGAGTTGATAAAAGCTTTTGTATGATTTTTCTTTGTAGTCAGCAACATTTTGTATTTGGAGGAAGTTGGCTTTTGAATTGGATCACAAATAACACTTGAGGTTCCACTGAGGGTTGTTTAGCAACTGAGGTTACATACCATCAAGTTAAATCAAAATAAGCAAAGTATATGGTAAAAGTGTAGGTGTGACTGCTGAAGGCCAAATAAAACATTTTCAGTCTCAAAAATGTCTTTACTCCATAATGTTTCGTTTTACATGCAACAACTCAAGCGACAACTCAAGCCAATCAAGGTGTCGTAGAGTAAAGTTAGGTCTCAGCAAGTCAGCTGACATGTCCGTACAATACTGTTGTAGTGCTCTTTAACCACAGGGTATATACTAGAGATTCAGTTATTTTTCACTTTCCCCAACTCCCCAAATTAGGTTGAGTTTTGTTATGGCATCCTGATGGGAAGCCCGATGTAATGTGCACAGATTCTGCTGCAGTAGTGTATCTGTTAAATTCCCAATGATTTCCATAAAAAAGAGTGAAAGGCAGTGGTTGCATGTGTTGACACCACAGGTATTATTTATATTGGCTTTGAGATAGGGAACAACCATCACCTCCCAAATCGTGTTTTGTTTGCACAGCAACTTTGAGTATGAAAAGCATTCTATTTTTAGACGGCCTAAATGCATACATAGTTTCTTATCAGCATACCTTAAAATCAACATTAAAAAGCACAAACAATTCATTTTCATTGTAAATTACATATTTTAAAATCAAATATTGCAAGACATACAAACACATCAAGAAGGCAAAATTTGTGAAGAAAGCACATCTTTTCTGACAGTTCAGACAGGGATAACTTTGTTCTTGTGGTGGTCAGTGGAGACTTACTCGATCAAATATTAACTACCAGTGCATTTCACATAGATGCTGTATAAATCAAGATCTTACTGATCACTATTGACAAAATTAAACCTATTGACCTGACTCTTTACAAAATAAGAACATATTTGAGTACATAACATTTTCCCATAAAACAGACATTTGCAGTAGTGCAGTTATGTGAAAAGAAATCTGCGTTGTTAATTTAGTTTGTTGCTCCACTTCATAAATGTTGTTTTCATTTATTTTGCAACATCAACCCTTCCACTCTTTCTAAAGGTACATGACACTTAAATTTCTTTTTCTTTGCCAATTTTCTTTCATCGACAAAGGCAATCACTTCTTTGGCATTGGGTGGGGGAGCTCTGCCAGTTGACAATTTCTTGCTAAAATTGTTTCACTTGACATGAGTCTTGCCAATAAATGACAGCAACAGCAACAGCTAATACGGATGATAACATTTCAACAAAAGTATACCAAGGTACTTCACATTATGTATCACCCAAGTTGGAGAAATGTGAGGATCTCCTTCTCGGCCTTTCCCCTCAGCTGAGGTGTGGTGACCCTCAAGATAAACCACCACCAGCCATCTCTAATGAGAGAGAACAGTCCTCTGGGAAGACTGTGATGAATGTGTTTAAAGTTGAAAGACAGTTGAAATAGAAGGGAGCGGCACGGTGGCTCAGTGGTTAGCACTGCTGCCTCACAGCGCCAGAGACCCAGGTTCAATCTCATTCTGGGGCTACTGTCTGTGTGGCGTATGCACAATCTCCCCGTGTCTGTGTTGGTTTCCTCTGGGTGCTCCGGTTTCCTCCCACAATCCAAAGAAATTCAGGCTAAGTGAATTGACCATGCTAAAATTGCCCACAATGGTGCTTAAGTCGGGGTAATTGTAGAGGAATGGGCTTGGCTGGCATACTCTCTACAGGGTCAGTATGGGGTTGTTGGGCCGAAGGGCATATTTCCACACATAGGGATTCCAAGACTGTACTAAACACTACATCTAACAAACAGGTATAAAACTAGCCACAAGGATATATGAACATTAACTATCCACAAAAACACATGATGCACTATCACTAATATCTTTACAGACAGACAACGGAGGACACCATGTTGACTGGGACCATACATCCATCCAATGACAAGCCACCGTCCTATAAACCAACCAGAAACACACACAAGAATTCCTAGAAGCATGACATTCCAACTGGAAAGTTTTTGCTTTGGACCTCATCTACCATGCTCTGAGAAAAAGAATGTAAATGATATCACCCACCCTAAAAAACCAAAAGACATAAATAGAAAGCAGGACATAGTACCAGCGCTCCACTAGACTCACTAACGATGTTATCTAGTATGGTGATGAAACATTTGAAAATGACCTTCCAGCTCAGCGAGCCAACTTACATCCAGAATGAGAAAATTCTAGTTGACACAAAGGCTGCCACAAAGTTGGAATTCTCTCCCAGAAATGATAGCTGATGGTGCCCTCACCAAGAAGAATGCCCGCGCTCCCTGCCCCAAGACAACATGCGTCTTACCCTCACGAATATAGAGACCGGTTGCCCCCAGAGGTCCTTCCCCAAACAAAGTAAACACTGGGCCTGTGGAGCTTTTATTCGCGGCCTCAGGCCTCCCCTCGGAGTTTATAAACTCCCCAGTCTCCCTCCTCCTGCGGTTTCCAATCCTCCCCTGTCTCACTGTCTCCTCCCGGTAAAAACAATGACTGCAGACCCTGGAAACCAGAGCCTAGATTAGAATAGTGCTGGAAAAGCACAGCAGTTCAGGCAGCATCCAAGGAGCAGGAAAATTGACATTTCGGGCAAAAGCCCTTCATCAGAAATACAGGCAGAGATCCTGAAGGGTGAAGAGATAAATGAGAGTAGGGTGGGGGTGTGGAGAAAGTAGCATAGAGTACAATAGGTGAGTGGGGGTGGGAAGAAGGTGATAGGTATGGGGGGAGGGGTGGTGGAGTGGATGGGTGGAAAAGAAGATAGGCAGGTACGACAAGTCAGGGGACAGTGCTGAGCTGGAAGTTTAGAATGGGGTGAGGTGGGGTAATGGGAAATGAGGAAGCTGTTGAAGTCCACATTAATGCCCTGGGGTTGAAGTGTTCCGAGGCGGAAGATGAGGCGTTCTTCCTCCAGGCGTCTGGTGGGGAGGGAGCGGCGGCGAAGGAGGCCCAGGACCTCCATGTCCTCGGCAGAGTGCGAGAGGGAGTTCAAATGTTGGGCCACAGGGCGGTGTGGTTGATTGGTGTGGGTGTCCCAGAGATGTTCCCTAAAGCGCTCTGCTAGGAGGCGTCCAGTCTCCCCAATGTACAGGAGACCGCATCGGGAGCGATGGATACAATAAATGATATTGGTGGATGTGCAGGAAAAGCTTTGATGGGTGTGGAAGGCTCCTTTAGGGCCTTGGATGGAGGTGAGGAAGGAGGTGTGGGCGCAGGTTTTGCAATTCCTGCGGTGGCAGGGGAAGGTGCCAGGATGGGAGGGTGGGTTGTAGGGGGGCATGAACCTGACCAGGGAGTCACAGAGGGAACGGTCTTTGCGGAAGGTGGAAAGGGATGGGGAGGGAAATATATCCCTCGTGTGGGGTGCGTTTGAAGGTGGCAGAAATGTCAGCAGATGATTTGGTTTATGCGAAGGTTGGTAGGAGGGAAGGTGAGCACCAGGGGCGTTCTGCCCTTGTTACGGTTGGAGGGGTGGGCTCTGAGGGCGGCGGTGTGGGATGTGGAAAAGATGCTTTGGAGGGCATCTTTAACCACGTGGGAAGGGAAATTGCGGTATCTGTAGAAGGAGGCCATCTGGTGTGTTCTGTGGTGGAACTGGCCCTCCTGGGAACAGATACGGCAGAGGCAAAGGAATTGGGAATACGGGATGGCATTTTTGCAGGAGGTAGGGTGGGAAGAGATGTAATCCAGGTAGCTGTGGAAGTCTGTGGGTTTATAAAATACCAGTGTCAAGTCGGTCATTATTAATGGAGATGGAGAGGTCCAGGAAGGGGAGGGAGGTGTCAGATGGTCCAGGGAAATTTAAGGTCAGGGTGGAATGTGTTGGTGAAGTTGATGAATTGCTCAACTTCCTCGCGGGAGCACGAGGTGGTGCCAATGCAGTCATGAATGTAACAGAGGAAGAGGTGGGGAGTGGTAGAAGGTGGACTGTTTTACGTAGCCAACAAAGAGACAGGCATAACTGGGGGCTATACGGGTGCCCATGGCTGTCCCTTTGGTCTGGAGGAGGTGGGAGGATTCGAAGGAGAAATTGTTAAGGGTGAGGACCAGTTTGGCCAGACGAATGAGTGTGTCGGTGGAAGGATACTGTTGGGGACCTCGGGAGAGGAAGAAACAGAGGGCTTGGAGGCCCTGGCCATGGCGGATGGAGGTGTAGAGGGATTGGATATCCATGGTGAAAATGAGACGTTGGGGTTTGGGGAAACGGAAGTCTTGGAGGAGGTGGAGGGTGTGGGTGGTGTCCTGAACGTATGTGGGGAGTTCCTGGACTGGGGGGATAGGACAGTGTCGAAGTAGGTACTCACTGTCCCCTCTCCCCGGGCGCTCAGGCCTGGCGACGTCTCCGAAACCTGTTTCTGTTCTGAAAGAGCATCACTGGACACGTAACGTTTCCTCGGATTCCCTTGACACATGCAGCCAGGGCTGCTCAACTTTTCCAGCGGTTTCTGTTCTTGTTCCTTAAGCCGCCGGCGTCATTCCTCTCCCACACTCAGTAACACTGTCTTTGTCCCACTACATGACCTACACTGCACATGCGCCAACACAAGGGGCTGGGTGACCAGACCGTGACGTCACTCCGCGTGGAGTGGGCGCGGTTAGACGAGGCATCCAACCAATCGGAGGCAATGGGGGCGGGGCGAATGTGTTCCCTGCTCCCCTCGCCAGCCACCTGAAAGGTGGGGTTTTCTTTTTAAAAAAATGTCTTTTCCGAAATGTTATTCCAGACCTCGAAAGATGAAACATTGGAAAACTTGCAAACATAAACGAAGGGATACTAAAAAAAACGAATAAAGGTAAATTACGAAAGAAACCTAGCGCAAAATATCAAAAAGAATAGCAAAAGCTTGTGTTGGCATGCTGAAGGGAACAGAGTTACTCAAGCCCCTTGGAAGATGAAACCGGTGAGTTATAGGAGGAACACTGAAATGGCAGAGATGCTAAGTCAATCCTTTTCCTCAGTTTTCAAGCTGGAGGACAACAGTACCATTCCTATTGGAATGGGCAAGTCAGAGATTATAGAAAGGATAGAACTTAAACAATAACATTGAGAAAGAAAAGTTACACAGCAAACCATTAGGATTGAGGGCAGACAAGTCCCCTGGGCCTGACGGCATACATGCCAGGGTACTATATAGACTTCAGTAAGGCGTTTGACAAGATTCCCCAAGGGGGACAAGTTCGCAAGGTTAGATATCATCGAATACAGCGAGAACTAGTAATTTGGATACAGTACCAGCTCACAGGTAGGAAGACAGAGGGTGGTGGTGGAGAGTTGCTTTTCAGACTGGAGGCCTGTGACCAGCAGTATACCACAAGGATGGGTGCTAGGTCCACCACATTTCATCATTTATATAAATATTCCTGTCAGGGCGAAAGGGAAGGCTGGTAGGTATAGGGAATGCTAGATAAGTAAAGTAAAGAAATTGAGGGTCTGGTTAAGAAAAAGAAGGAAGCATATGTCAGGTATAGACAGGATAGATCGAGTGAATCATTAGAAGAGTTGAAAGAAAGTAGGAGGATACTTAAGAGGGAAATCAGGAGGGCAAAAAGGGGACATGAAATAGCTTTGGCAAATAGAATTAAGGAGAATCCAAATGGCTTTTACAAATATGTTGAAGACAAAAGGGTAACTAGGGAGAGAATCGGGCCCCTCAAAGATCAGCAGGTCAAGCAGCAGGAGAATCGACGTTTCGGGCATAAGCCCTTCTCCAGGAATCGGGCTTATGCCCGAAACGTCGATTCTCCTGCTCCTTGGATGCTGCTTGACCTGCTGCGCGTTTCCAGCAACACATTTTTCAGCTCTTATCTCCAGCATCTACAGTCCTCACTTTCCCCTCAAAGATCAGCAAGGTGGCCTTTGTGTGGAGCCACAGAAAGTTGGGGAGATACTAAATGAATATTTTGTGGAAGTATTTACTGTGGAAAAGGACATGGAAGTTATAGACTGTAGGGAAATAGATGGTGACATCTTGCAAAATGTCCAGATTACAGAGGAGGAAGTACTGGATGTCTTGAAATGTTTAAAAGTGGATAAATCCCCCGGAACTGATCAGGTGTACCCGAGAACTCTGTGGGAAGCTAGAGAAGTGATTGCTGGGCCTCTTGCTGAGATATTTGTATCATCGGTAGTCACAGGTGAGGTGCTGGAAGACTGGAGGTTGGCAAACGTGGTGCCACTGTTTAAGAAGGGGGGGTAAAGACAAGCCAGGGAACTATTGACCGGTGAGCCTGACCTTGGTGGTGGGCAAGTTGTTGGAGGGAATCCTGAGGGACAGGATGTGCATGTATTTGGAAAAGCAAGGACTGATTCGGGATAGTCAACATGGCTTTGTGCGTGGGAAAATCATGTCTCACGAACTTGATTGAGCTTTTTGAAGAAGTAACAAAGAAGATTGATGATGGCAGAGCAGAAGATCTGATCTATATGGACTTCGGTAAGGCGTTCGACAAGGTTCCCATGGGAGACTGATTAGCAAGGTTAGATCTCATGGAATACAGGGAGAACTAGCCATTTGGTTACAGAACTAGTTCAAAGGTAGAAGAGGATGGTGGTGGAGGGTTGTTTTTCAGTCTGGAAGTCTGTGACCAGTGGAGTGCCACAAGGATCAGTGCTGAGTCCCCTACTTTTTGTCATTTACATAAATGATTTGGATACAAGCATAAGAGGTACAGTTAGTAAGTTTGCAGATGACACCAAAATTGGAGGTGTAGTGGACAGCAAAGAGGGTTACCTCAGATTACAACAGGATCTGGACCAGATGGACCAATGGCTGAGAAGTGGCAGATGGAGTTTATTTCAGATAAATGCGAGGTGCTGCATTTTGGGAAAGCAAATCTTAGCAGGACTTATACACTTCATGGTAAGGTCCTAGAGAGTGTTGCTGAACAAATAGACCTTAGAGTGCAGGTTCATAGCTCCTTGAAAGTGGAGTCGCAGGTAGACAGAATAGTGAAGGCGGCGTTTGGTATGCTTTCCTTTATTGGTCAGAGTATAGGAGTTGGAAGGTCATGTTGCGACTGTACAGAATATTGGTTAGGCCACTGCTGGAATATTGCATGCAGTTCTGGTCTCCTTCCTATTGGAAAGATGTTGTGAAACTTGAACGGGTTCAGAAAAGATTGACAAGGATGTTGCCAGGGTTGGAGGATCTGAGCTACAGGGAAAGGCTGAACAGGCTGGTGCTGTTTTCCCTGGAGCGTCGGAGGCTGAGGGGTGACCTTCTAGAGATTTACAAAATGAGGGGCATGGATAGGATAAATAGACAAAATCTTTTCCCTGGGGTTGGGGAGTCCAGAACAAGAGGGCATAGGTTTGGGGTGAGAGGGGAAAGATATAAAAGAGATCTAAGGGGCAATTTTTTCAAGCAGAGGATGGTATGTGTATTGAATGAACTGCCAGAGGAAGTGATGAAGGCGAGAACAATTGCAACATTTAAGAGGCATTTGGATGGTATATAAATAGGAAGGGTTTGAAGGGATATGGGCCGGGTGCTGGCAGGTGGGACTAGATTGGGTTGGGATATCTGGTCAGCATGGATGGGTTAGACCGAAGGGTCTCTTTCCATGCTGTGCATCTCTATGACTCTAAATGCTGTGGATGTCACTATACGACAGTTACTAATTTTGCAGATGACACCAAAATTAAAGGTGTAGTGGACAGCGAAGATGCTTAGCTCAGAGGACAACAAGACCTTAATCAGATGGGTCAATGGGCTGAGAAGTGGCAGACGGAGTTTAATTTAGATACATATGAGGCACTGCATTTTGGAAAAGCATATCAGAGGAGGACTTATACACTTAATGGTAAGATCCAAGGGAGTGTTGCTGAACAAAGATCTGGAGTGCAGGTTCATAGCTCCTTGAAAGTAGTCACAGATAGATAAGATAGCGAAGGTGGTGTTTGGAATGCTTTCCTTTATTGGTCAGAGTATCGAGTATTGAAGTTGGGAGGTGATGTTGCAGCTGTACAGGGCATTGGTTAGACCACTTTTGGAATATTGTGTGCAGTTCTGGTCTCCTTTCTGTCAGAAGTTTGTTGTGAAACTTGAAAGGGTTCAAAAAAAAAAGAGTTAGAAGGAAGTTGCCAGGGTTGGAGGATTTGAGCTATCGAGAGAAGCTGAATAGGTTGGTCCTGTTTTCCCTGGAGTATCGGAGGCTGAGAGGTGACCTTACAGAGATTTATAAAATCATGAGGGGCATTGATAGGATAAACAGACAAGGTCTTTTCCCTGAGTTGGGGGGAGTCTAGAACTAGATGGCATACATTTAGGGTGAGAGGGGAAAGAAATAAAAGGGACTTAAGGGACAACTTTTTCAAGCAAAGGGTGGCGCGGGTATGGAATTAGCTGCTTGAGGAAGTCGTGAAGGCTGGTAAAATTACAATATTTGAATGGAATCTGGATGGAAGGGTTTAGAGGGATATGGGCCAAGTGCTAGCAAATGGTACTAGATTGTTTAGGCTAACTGGTCAACATGGATGAGTTAGAGTGTTAAAGTAGGGATTTGAGACAGCCCAGGGAATCCCTTGTGGAGTCAGACCTGTAACCTCTCACGATTCGTCCTGGAGATCGTACTCTTTGAGAGTCTGGAATAAAAAAACTCTTATAGACTGTTTAGTTTAATTTTAGTTATCCCCTTTATTTACCAACAGCTCCACTGATACCGATAAGCTAAACTCGCTAGGTTCTAGTAACCTAGGAGAGTAGGGGGCCAACTCTTCAAGTGCCCTGGCAGGCTACTCTGATGTACTGATACAAAGTGGTTTCCTTTACACAAAGATTTACAAAAACATTGCATGTTCTTAATTCGTAAGGAAGAAAAGTTAATTGACAGGTCACTGTACGCTTGACTAATCACTCCCACAGGCTCTAAGCCATTCATCAGGTGGGAAAAACATACCCAGCCGAGTGAGGTGCCTGCTAGCAAGATAAACTCCTATCATAAAGGGGTATCAGTCTGAGCTAATTGGAGAGTTCCTAACCTTGCACAGGTCACAGGTCAGATACAACTGTTTTCCAAAATGGCTTCTTAGCAGGAGAGCAAACTTTTGATCATAAAATGGCTTGCTGACACATTGTGCCAGAATCTCTTCAATGTTAGGCCTAGAATAATTTCTAAGCGAGGAGCAGACCCCTGCTTTTTAGGCACTGAATCATACGGTACCTGAGGCTGAGATGTTACCAAAAGGTTGCATTTAAACTGATTCATTAGTCTTCGAATTAAACATGCTTTCTTTTCAGGGTTGTGATTCAAATAAGACATAAGATCTGATTAGTTGGAATTGACAGTGGGGCAGTCTGAAAGGTCTGTAGAGTGGTCTGCAAGAACAGCAAGTAAGTTAAAGCTTCAATGTTACGTTTTACAGAGTTCATATTTAATAACTGGTAATGGCTACTCAATACCATCATAAAGTCTCAAAAATGCAATTACGTTCAATCCAAAGCAGGTAAGCACGAAGAGTTAATTTTTTAATGGCTTCGGGAGCCCCAGTGCTATAATGGTTTCTCTGTCACTCTTGTCCTTTTGAACTCTCAAGTCAGGGAGTTATAACAGCAACGGTGTTTTCCCTCGGTTTGCCTAGCTTGCAAGGGGTAATAAGAATCCATTATAATTAACAGTTCCTGACTGTCAATTACAAGGCCTTTGATAGTACTGAATTTCGTTTCGGGGGTCAGAATCAAACGCTGTCATTAATTTCACAAGGGAACAGCCATGAATGTTATCACTGTGTCCTATTTACACAGTTCACTGTTAAGGCAAATGTTCTTAATTGCCTTAGGGTATCCTGTTATCACTTTGTTATCTTCTGCATACCTTGAGTTCTCCACTTTTACCAAGCCTCCCTGCCTGTCTATTTTTTAGTGTGCAGCAAATGTGCTCTATAATTCAACATTACATTTTAGTTTAAATGTTTAAAGACAAGTTTTATGGCTATAGACTTTCTTATTCCCTCCTTTTATTATTTCATGACAACTACTTGGCTTATAATTATTATTAGGGTAAAAAATTAGGTCTGCAGATGCTGGAGATCGCAGTTGAAAATGTGTTGCTGGTTAAAGCACAGCAGGTCAGGCAGCATCCAAGGAATAGGAATAGGAAATTATTAGTCCATCCAGTCAATGTATATTTTCAAATAAGTCAAGTGCCTCCTCTGCCAGGTCATCGTCCAGAGGAGCAGAGTCTGAAAGATACAGGATTTCAGCATGGAAGTTCAGGCACAGAGTTAGAGGGGTAGACAAGGGTCAATTAACCAGATGCTCTTTGGCTTAGGTGAAAAACAATGCACAGTCTATTTCACGCATAAGCAGACGACAGTGTGTATTCCTAGGATGAGTCCAAGGACTATCAGTACATCCCACACGATCCATCCACACAGCGATCATAGCCAGCAAGTAAACTTCCATCCACACGAATCAGGCAACAGTTGGGCAGGTATCTTCCCTGCATCTTGACCCGTTTTGTTGATCACATCTGTGACGTACGTAAGATCAGAACATGGTTTAGTAACAAGTTCATTTATGAGAACACAATCATGGGGAGGATCAGGCAGTTCAAGTGGTTCTTCCTGCAGGAATGTAGCGGGGTAATGTTAGAGCAGTATTTAAAGGAGAGAAATGGATTCAGAAGTAATGAAATCTCATAGCGACTGATACGAACCATAGCGGGGCGCAGAGTATGTTTAGAAATCAGCAAGGATACTGCAGAATGCGAGGTACAGACTTCTACATTTTGATGTAAAGTTATATTAGAGGCAGCCACTACCAGAGTGTGGATGGCAGAGAGAATCTGGGTGCAGAAAGGCATACCTTGAGCAAAAGGATCAAGCTCAGTAGAATAATAGGCAATAGGGCACCAAGAGGAGCCATGTTGCTGGGTGAGAACAGCTGGAGCACAGGTATCAAGGATGGCAACATAAAGATGAAAGTGGCAGTCATACAAACGTCGGCCCAGTGTGGTGCTGAAGAGAGGGTCATTTTAAGCTCCGTAAAGATTTGTAGTTGTTTTGGGGTGAGTTCATACTGTTAAGGCTCATTAGGAACTTAACTTTGTTGGAGGGGGTACAATATAACCACATTGATGTGGATGGTTGAGAAAGGTAGTGGAGTCAGTGTGATTGGACACTTTGTCAGGGCTAGCAAGGAGGTCAATGTTTTGAACTAGGGTAGCGTCTCCAGGAAATTCAAATAATTCAAGCTGGGCTTGAAGAGTCTCTGAAAAGAATGTGGGCGAGTGAATAAACCCTTGAGGTAGGCAAGTCCACGTATATTGGTGGCCCTTAAAAGAAGGCAAAAATGTATTGGGCTATTTGGATGCAAAGGAAGACAAAAGAATGCATGTTGGAGGTCAACGACAGCGAAGATCTTGGCATCTGCTGGAACTTGGCTGAGGATAGTAGCAGGATTGGCAACTGGAGGATTATGAGCTTCAATGATTTTATTTACTTCATGAAGGTCGTGAACGACATTCATGACATCCTGGTTTAGGGATCGGAAAGATAGGTGTATTGACAGAAGAATGGCATGGGACTAGAAGGCCTTGCTGTAGAAATGAATCAATGACGGGTTGAATGCCAGCTTCACCTTCTGGTTTCAGGGGGTATTGAGATATAGATAGGAGGACAGAATTAGCTTTGGTCAAAATGGAATGGGTGGGACCTGAGCAAGGCCCACTTGTGTTTTGGAGTCCACACAGACTCCAGGATATACTGCGTCCTGCAGGCGAGGGTAGGCATGATGATGATGAAGAGGTAAAAACAATGACTGCAGATGCTGGAAACCAGATTCTGGATCAGTGGTGCTGGAAGAGCACAGCAGTTCAGGCAGCATCCAATGAGCAGCGAAATCGCGTTTCGGGCAAAAGCCATGATGATGATGAAGGCTGCCATGGATCAACTAAGGCTGTGCATAAAATAGGATTGATCCTTGAGCAAGCAGCTGAATTTCACAGCAAGTATGATCAGCATGGTCAAAAAGAGTCTTAGCGTCAAAACCTACATCTTGGGCTTTGTGTTCTGGGTTCAAATGAGGGGGCCAATTTTCCAGCTATGAGGGGGAACTGACACGAAAAGAACGCCACCAGCTGGTGACCTGATCTCACCAATCACCCAAGCGTGCTTAGTGCCCAGTAAGGGATTATAACATGTGTTCAAGTCTGAGATCATTCCCAGATGAGTCATAAGCTAAAGTAAGGTGGGGGTGAGGGACGTTATGTAAAATAGGATCAAAAGCGTAAGGATCCAAATCAAATGACCACCATCGAGGAGGCTTTGGTTTGATATTGATGCATTGAACAAAATGAGGTGGATCCTGATTCAGGATACCATCATCATGACATTCAATAGTAATATTTAGAGGACAGAGGAGATCTCTAGCAAGTAGAGGGATATGTAATCCATTAGTAACAACAAAGCAAAAAGGGAATGTGACACAATTTTTCCACACCACTGTCAGAGGGACAGCGTATGCATGTTTATTAGAGAAACCATCAAAACATTGCTGGGTTTCATCATCGTCCGAGATTTGAAAATCAAAAGCATGAGCAAGATGGATGGGAAGTGATGAAACAGTGGCTCCTGTGTCAAACATGAATTCAATATCGTGGCCATTACGGTTAAGAATTAGCATAGGTCCGTCCTCTGGACTGGCGGTAAGTATGGGAAAATTCAAAGCAGGAAGCTGCTCTATACCCGGGAGTCCGTTTTGAAAAGGGTTTTGTGCAGTAAAAGGGGCAACCTGCTGAGGTCACTGGGGAGGGAGACCAGGAGATTGTCTGTTGTTTTTACTCCAGTGATGAACCAGGGACTGCTATGGAAAGGGCAGTTCTTGGACCAATGTCCTGGTTGATTGCAAATGAAACAAAGGTGTAGTTGTTGGGGGACCCTAGGGGGTGGGGGAGGCAGTGAAGAGTAATGAGAGGGTGTATAGGGGCATCATGGACTGTTGGGGAAGGATACATAGGATCACCGCATGGTCCATTGGGATGTTGTGAATACACAGTACCATTTCTACGGTCCTGCCATACTGGACGATAGTATGAGGGTTTCATTTGTTCGCTTGACTGACCTTGCAGACGGAAAGGTCTACTTTGAATCCTGGGTTTAGGTTTAGCCACTGTAGTTTGGGCAAGTTCTGTCTTGACCGTGCCAACGGTAGCCTTACTCTTGGGATCCTTTAGTTCCCAGAAGTAACAAACCTCTTGGCTGAATTGTGCACCCTCAGCATCTTGCTCGTGGATGTTGTGGGTTTTAATAGCTTTCTGTACCTGATCAGGTAAGACGGTCATACATATGGCATTAAATTGGGATGATCACCCTTGTAGGTAGTTAGCGTCAACAGAAGAAGCGCTATAGCATTCCTTAAAATGGGTAAGAAACTCCTCAGCCCCTTCGCCCAAGCTGGGTTTACATGTTAAGACTTTACCCACATCAACTACGCGATGCACGCTTGGTGGAGACAGGTAATAATCCAATCTGATAGTTTTGGCCGGGTGCCGGACTACAAGTTGGGTATGATTATTACCTCAAAATTTCTCAGAACTCGCCCATTTTTCAGGTGAAAATCTGCATTCTGAGGTGAACCAGATCTTGGGAGGCATCATTATAAATGGTCTTAGTCCTATTAATGTAATTAACAGATCCCTCAGGATTCCTTCCATAATCTGCAACCTTATTGATAATGCTTGAGAATCATGAGGTTTCCATGGTCGATAAAGATCCATAAATTGGGCTTGTCCCAGATTCAGAGCCTGTGGGTCAGGAACCTCTTCTATTCAGGAAATTTCTTTTTTGCCCTCCCACATCACAGGGTGAGTGCAAGGACCAATATTAAGGTCCTGAGACTTTGATTGCAAATTTAGTTTAGGGGCAGTGGAAATCAAAAGGAGTCTCTTCAATGTTTCTTCCAGATTTTAATTTGAATTGACTCCTAGTACGGTAGGCACCAGGTTTGTGGTAAGCCGAATTCTTATTCGGCATAACAGCTGGGGGAAGGTCTTGAGCCTTGGCACATTCGTCATCAGAGTAAGGGGGGAGGGTTCAGGGAGGGAACCGGAGGTGGTCAGCTGACAGGATGGGAGGCATAAAATATTTCCTCCTTCGAATCAGTATCCCATCCACAAATGGATCAGGATTCTTCAGTAATGGGTCTCTGGAAGAGGGGAGGTTGGGGTATAAGGAACAGTCCTTGTCAGCTTCGTCCTGCCCAGCTGCAATTGCAGTCTGTTGTTTATTCACCAGTTTCCTTTTTCTTTGATGCCCTTGACGTTTCAACGTAGATTCTGAATTTTTAAAAAATTTTCTCCCTTGCCTATTCCAATTCTGCTTCTAAATCATGTGCTTCACATTTATGTTTTAGTTCTGTCCAATTTAGTTCAGATCTTTCCTCAGTTAATGGACTAACTCCCCTTTTAATACAGTTTTGTCTCCATGATGGTTGCATGGATTTTTCCCATTTTTCCTCGAGCTACCCTTTTCCACTCTGATAAGACTTCTTTCTGCTTTCTTCCCTTTCTTTTTTTCCCAAATCCCTTGTTCAATTTTAGTGAATAGAATTAAATCATGTGTGCCTCCTAGAGACCAATCCTTATTCTGTTGAGCAGCTGCAGCTGATATTCTCAATTGTTTCTCATAATTAAGGATACAGACTTGTTATTTCTGTTCAGGGACATTTGTCTTCCACCTTATCTAGGGGCACACTCAGTTATCCTACCTACTTTAAATCTTTGAAAACTACTGATCTACATGGGCTCCAGCCTCACAGAACACAAACATTCACTCGTCAACAAGCAAATGTGCATCCAAACCAAATCTCAAAAGGATTAAACTTTCTGCAAGCCGCAGGGAATCAGTGCTGACTTTCTGTGTCACGCGCGCGCTCCCTCGTACATACACATGAACATGTTAAGAGGAACGAGGCACTCACAGTCCACGTATCTCATAAATCCTGGATGTGGCACATAGTTGTTTAACCAAGTATACAAGAATTGTATCACTGGCCAACTTTCTTTTTATTTTATACATGACAAAAGCAGCAGCCACCCTCTATATTTCATAAACGAAGAACACCCAAACAGAACAAAATCACAACTAACAAACAAGACAAAACAGCAAAGCAAGACAAGCCAAGCTGAACAGATACAGAGAAGATAATCTCGACATAAAACTTTCACTAATCAACAACCCGACAATGAACAATAAGACTAATGATTCCTGCAAAACATTCTCGGTTTTCAGTCCTATGTAAACGATCTCATTTAGGGTTCTGAGAGGGTACCAAGAGAAAAATGGGGGAAAAACACCACACAGATGTAGACAGAGAGTAATCAAGGTACAATTTTACCTTGTGGGTCCATTGGTCTTGAGTCCAACCCTTAGATGGAACTCTTCTTTTCCAGTTTCAGTCAAATGTAGCCCTTGTTGGAACCCTGCTTGCAGCGCCAAATTGATAAAGTACAGATACGAGACAGCCGAGGGAGTCCCTTGTGGACTCAGACCTGTCAGCCTATCTTGGTCCCAGAGATTGTACTCTTTGGAAGTCTGGAATAAAAATAAAACTCTTACAGTTTAGTTTAATTTTAAATTGTCCCCTTCATTAATACCATCACGGTTACAACATAACACCGATACTTATAAGACAATCTAACTGGATTCTATTAACCCAGAAGAGTAGCAATCACTTCTTCCAAGAGCCCTGGCGGGCTACTCTGTGTACTATCTTTATATACAAGTTTTTTACAAAGGCGGTGCTGTTGCAAACAAGCTTTCTTTAAATGAATTTTTTTTTTTACAAAAGCACTGCATGTTCTGAACTAGACAGATAACAATGAAGGGCAATAATTCGGGAGAGAAGTAATTGATTCCGAGTTTCGTTCTGAGGTCAGAATCAAACACTTTTTCATTTCACAAAGGAACAGCCATGAATGTGATCGCTCAATATCCTGTTTATACAAATTCACTGATGTTAAGGCAAATGTTCTTAATTGCCTTACCCTCCCTGCCAGTCTATTTTCTAGTGTGGAGCAAATGTGTTCTATAATTCAACATTATATTTTAGTCTAAATGCTTAAGGACACATTTTCCTTACAAACATTCTCACGACCCCTTTCAAAGTTTCGTAAGTTCTTTCCTATATCAGGGGGAGCAAAACTTAATGTAGTATTCCAAAAATGCCCTAACCAACATACAGCCACAATATGACCTCACAACTCCTTTATTCAATGCTCTGACCAATAAAGGAAATCATACCAAACGCCTTCTTCATTCGTCTATCTACCTGCAACTCCAAGATCTCTTTGTTCAGCAACACTCCCCTTAACTGTCAATCCTGCCTGGATTGCTCAACCAAAATGCAATACCTCATTTCTCTAAATTAAACTCTGTCTGACATCCTCAGCCTATTGCCCATCCCAAAAATTCTAATTTATAGCAAACTCTCTTTGCTCTCTTATTCCCTAGAAGCTGAAAATCTTCATACCACACACTCCCCCTCTGTTTTCACTTTGCTGAACCGAATCCCTGCTGTACCACATTCTGAAGGGTCAAAATACTGACCAGCCAGGATGAGTGGACGTTGAGAAGATGTTTCCATTGGTAGGAGAGACAAGGAGTTGAGGGTACAGCCTTACAATAAAGGGAAGACCTTTTAGAACAGAGAGAAGGAGAAACCTCTTCAGCCAGACAGTGGTGAATCTATGGAATTCATTGCCATAGACAGCTATGGAGGGCAGGTCGCTGAGGATATTTAAGATTGAGATAGATAGGTTCTTGAGTATCAAGGGGATTGAGGGTTACAGTGAGAAAGTGAAAGGATGGGATTGAGAAACTTATCAGCCACGATTGTGTGGTATGAACAGACCTGATGGGCTGAACAGCCTAATTTCTGCACCTTTGTCAGATGGTCTTTTGCTGTCCTGGGCACAGGGTGTCAGAATTGGGAGCAGGAGTAGACCATTTGGTCTTTCGAGCCTGCACCAGCATTGAACACATCATAACTGGGTATTAGTCTACCTACATCTTGTAAATAGACTGTGACTTTTCTCACTGGAGCACAGGAGGTTGAGAGGTAACCCTATAGAGGTTGTTTAAAATCATGAGGGGATAGATGAGATGAATCGCAGGTATCATTGCCCTCGGGTGGGGGTTTTAAGATTAGGCAGCAAATTTTGAAGGTGAGAGGAGAAAGATTTTAAAAAGTCTTGAGGGGCAGCATTTTTTTTTAAAAAGAGAGTGGTTTGTGTGTGAAATTATTATCCAGACATTTTCTCACCTTCCCCCCCATAAACATCCACTTCTTTGTTGTTCAAAAATCACCTGAACTCAGCCTTGAATATATTCAATGACTCCTTAACTGCAGGAAGAAATCCCCACTTCTGAACTCAATTCCTCTTGCTAATATACACTTGCTTTGCTCATTGCTCGCTGCACCTGACAAATGGCATTGACTGGTGTACAAGGATGCTGAGGCCCCTTTGTACATCCACACATCATTCCTGATGAAGGAATCATGCCTGAAATGTCAACTCTCCTGCTCCTGGAATGCGGTTTGACCTGCTGTGCTTTTCCAGCACCACACTTTTCAACTCTGATCTCCAGCATCTGCTGTCCTCACTTTCTCCATAACCCAAAAAAGTACATCAACATTCAAACAATGCACATCCTTTCTGATTTTTTTTTAACATAGCAAAAGCTCTAACTTCACATTGGCCATGTGTTTGCCATTTGTGGTCTTCTCTACATTGGGGAAACTGAGCATAAACTTGGGGAACAGTCCGCAGCCAGGGCCGCAGAGGCTGACCAGACCTGCCAGTCACCACCCATTTTAATTCCCCTTCCCACTCCATTTCTGACATGAACATCTTTGGCCTCCTCCATTGCCACAACGAACCAAATCGCAAATTGGAGGAACAGCACATCTTCCATCTTGGCGGCCTGCAGCTTGGAGGACTCAACATTGAGTTCACCAATTTCAAATAATCTCCCTCACCACCCCTTGAATCTCTTCCCAGCCCATCCCCTCCACCACCAACCAGATTCCTTCCTCCCGGTGACCAACCAACCCTGCCCCCAGCACATCCTTGTTCTGCAGCTCTCCCTACACCCATCCCCAGTCCTGAACAAGGGTGACACCGAAAACATTGACTTGACCTCCTGACACTCCCTGGCTTGCTGCATTCTTCCAGCCCCCTGCCTGTCTATTTTGCCAATTGAGTCACAGACCTGGCCTAACTTTTCCCAAGTCTGTCCACTCCCTGGATTCACTCCCTTTCCTTTCAGTTGCAGCAAGTCAACAATTGAACATCACAATGAAAAATAAATGGAAAAGAGGATGAGAAATGAGAGTGTCGTACTCTTGGTCAATCAAAAGAAAGACTCACACCTTTTCTGCCAACAGTGAGGAACACACGCAATGTTTCGGTGACACTGGTGAACATGCGCCATGCTTCTTGACACAGGAGCGCACACAATATGCTCAGTGGCGCTGCTGGTATTATTGACAGATTTTAAGTGTCCAAATGCCAATAGGAGAAAAAAAAGGGTAGAGCCACAATTGTTTTCCCCATATGGTACAATATTTTATTGCTTTTCCATCTTGTCTGGCTGCTCAACTTTTTTGACTTTTCCCCAGTGTAGGGGTGAAGTTCAGAACTAGAGAGCAGAGGTGTAGGGTGAGAGCAGAAAGATATAAAAGGTACCTAAGGGACAACTTTTCCATGCAGACGGTGGGGTGGTGTGTGTATGGAATGAGCTGCCAGAGGAAGTGGTGGAGGCTGGTACAATTACAGCACTTAAAAGGATCTGGGTGGGTATATGAATAGGAAGGGTTTAGAGGCATATGAGCCAAGTGCTGGCAAATGGGACGAGATTAATTTAGGATATCTGGTCAGCATGGACGGGTTGGACCAAAGGTGTCTGTTTCCGTGCTGTACAACTCTGACGACTCTAAATAATAAAAAGTATAAGTTGACAAATAACAAACGATATCCATGTTAACAAGGCTTAGCTCACCACATGCTTTACTAACCATTCTCCACAGATCCTATCCCTGCAATGACTGAGGAACAGATGCTGGTGCATCATCTCCTCCACTAGTATTTACACACTAGTCTAAGGAATTGCACAAGTAACAGTGAGGGGTAAACAGCACAAGCGCCAGTAAAAGCAGATGGAAAGTGAGTGTAAAATGTGACTATGACAGGACAGGCCCCACATTCCTTCCCCTCCGTCCCCCCCACAACCTGCCTCACCTTTCACCTCCCGGGCCCAGTACCTTCCAGGTGGCCCCATAGTTGACACAGGGGCCGCCCCACGACCAGTAGAACTCCACCACCCAGGCGGCCGACCAGTTCCCAAACAGGCCCTTAACCCCATCCGCCTCCAGAATGGTCACCGGCTCCTGCCTGCTGTACAGCCGGCCGGTGTGGCCGTGACACAGCAGCTGCGCCAGGAAGGCGGCGGTGACCAGTGACGGGGGTCTGCCCCGGGCCGCACGGCGCCATTTTCCTAACGGCCGCCGCTTCCCCGCTCGAGCGACTTCTCCTCCCAACCGCCTTCACCCCCGCGTGACGTCTGCACGGGGGGATGGGCGGGGCCGGGGGAGCCTCACCGTCACCAAGCAACAGCCACCTCGCGCTACAACTGCTCATTCACAAAAACAAACTCTCCTGTCTCGCTCTGCAGCTGCAGGGGGGACACTGCCACGTTTCGAGGAGCCCTGTCTACATTGGGAAAGCTCACGGCTCCATTTAAACAGATATTCCGACATCGAATACAACGATGTTAACTTTCAACTGCGTTCAGGGAACATGTATTTTGCTCTGAGTAAGTCTATTGAGTTTAACTGCAGCATGGCTGTAGTTTTAAACTTGTTTGCTTTCCTGAACAGCTAGGTTTAAATGTTTTATTCGTTAGAAGAACCAAAATTAGTGATAGTTCACATATCCACCCTGAAATGGGGTGGGTAACTGGATCGAGTGGGTAGGCGCCATACTAAGTTTAACTTTGGGGACAGCCTTTGAGCTGCATATGAACAAACTGCTTACATGTTGCACTTATCGACTGCTAAATATCGGCTCTTGTTATCTTAACACTTAGCCTTCTGATTGGACATTGCAAAGGTTCACCTCCCGCCCACACCCCGCCAGCACCCTTCCCAAGGGTCAGACCCTCCCTCTCTCCAGGCACACAGTCTGAATAATTGACGAAGCAAAATTCACTGTCAAATCCCATCAACATGGAAGATCCCAGCCCACCCTACCTCCCACTCTGTACCCAACCCATCCAAAAACCACAAAACATCATCTCATCTTTAAAAAACAAAAGAAAAACTGGACCGCATCAAAACGTTCAACAACGGTCAACGCTATGACTGTTACACAACACTTTACGGAGCTACATTTCAACTCGAGTTCGTTTGCAACCCCTCATGAGAGTTCACATTAAAAGCTCATTGTACCAAATCAACGGCATGCCACAGCTCTCTGGAATTCAGCGGAATTCTTCCTGGTATCCCTCATGTTTTCTGGTTTTTTTGAGAAAGGAGACCCTCCCGTTAGCTTCGCCTTCAGATCTCCTTGGCTACGCCCAAAGTTTCGGCTGATCAGTTCAAGCACAGGGTCGCAGCCTTTTCTTGCTAAGCTCAGCTGGCTTAAACGTTAGCAACGCCTCTGGTTCCCGTTGGGATTTACGCTCCCGAGCGCAGACCTGGCCCGCAGCCTGTAGTCCCACAGGTCCTGCTGACTGCAAACTGCCCTTCTGTCAGCAAAAATACAAACACGACGGGGACAGTGTTCATTTCGCTATTCTCAATGTCAACTCTGACCCCACGAAAGGGTCTCTTTTCAGGGGCGGGCATGTCAATTGCCTACTTGGGGTTTGGTGAAATGTCTCAACAAGTGTTTCCGTTTGTCTATATTTACAAGAATTCTAACCCCAAATAGACATTTACATGTAAAATCTAAGAATTATGCAACGTGACACATGAAAGCATGATGAGGAGCATCTCCTGTGTCCTCTCTCAGCTCAGAGAAGACTTAAACCCCGCTCCCCCCTGTAACATTCCTCCAGGTGACAAAAGGAACTTAACGCAGGCGGATTACAAGGGGTTGCTCAGTGGGCACAGCGCCAAGGGACCCGGGTTCAATTCCAGCCTCAGGGGCGACTGTCGGTATGGAGTTTGCACATTTCCAGCCTGCGCCTGCGAGGGTTTTCTCCGGGTGCTCCGGCTTCCTCCCACAATCCAAAGATGCGGAGGAGAGGGTGGATTGGCTATGCTAAATTAGCCATAGTACCTAGGGATGTGTACGTGAGGGTGGATTGGCCATGCTAAATTACCCATAGTACTGTTAGGACGGAATTTGTCCTTGCATGTTCGTTTTAGGAGGAGAGACAACAGACGCTCAATTGTTTGGCACAAGCAGACTTTATTGCAGAATCGTAGCTGATACAGTGAATCACCCTGCATTCACTGGAGAAGGCACGTTCTGCCTTCCCCTCCCAAATCTGCTCCTGATATACTCTTTGCTAAGCAGAGCTTCGCGGAGCTACTAAGCATTGCCTTATTAGGACATTTCGCGTTTGCTAGGCGTTGGCAGCTGAGCTGGTCACGTAAGCAACAGTTTCGATTTCCCAAGCAGCAGCTACAGCTACAGTTTCGATTCCCCAAACAGCAGCTATAGCTCCACCCTCCCTTGACCTATTTTATCCTAACAGTACCCAGGGATATGTAGGATTGGGTAATTGAGCATGGCCAATCTACCCTAACCTACACATCCCTGGGTACTATGGGTAATTTAGCATGGCCAATCTACCCTAACCTACACATCCCTGGACACTATGGGTAATTTAGCATGGCCAATCCATCCTTAGTGTTGGATTGGCCAGGCTAAATTGTCCTATAGTATCCAGGGATGTGCAGGTTTGGGTGGATTGGTCAGGCTAAATTACCCATAGTGTCCAGGGTTGTGTAGGTGAGGGTGGATTGGCCATGCTAAATTGTCCTATAGTATCCAGGGATGTGCAGGTTTGGGTGGACTGGCCGTGCTAAATTACATAGTGTTTGGGGATGTGCAGGTTAGGGGGCATTGGCCATGCTAAATTACCCATAGTGCCCAGGGATGTGTAGGCTAGGTGGGTTAGCCAATGGGAATTGCAGGGTTACAGGCAGAGGTCTGGGTGAGGTGTGGGTTGGATGGGCTGAAGGGCCTATTCCTACACTGCAGGGGTTCTAAGCGTGAGATGAGGTGCTTGACGGAAACGATGGGGAAGAGGCAGTGAAAACACAACGAGACCGTTTGAAAGTGGGAGCATGACAGGAGGGGGTGGGTAAATGGGATGTGGTGAGGGAGGGGGCTTAGGAGAGAAAGAGACACAGAAAGAGAGGGTCACACACAGATGCAACTGGTGAAAGAGGGGAAGATTGTGATAGGTTCAGATAAGGTGGAGGAAGAAAAGCTGTTCCCTATTCACTGATAGTGACAAGGTCAGGGGCGGCCTGAAGTTCAGGGGTTTGAGCAGGAGAGAGAGGGGGAAAACAGAGGAAAAACAGGTTTACCCAGCAAGCAGCAATATGCTGGAATCCGCTGTCACCTCAGAGAGACAGACAGACGCAGAGGCAGATGCAGAGAGAGAGATACAGAGAGAGACAGAGACGGGGAGGTAATCAGATGAATGGCCTCCCTGTGCTGTGAGATCCAAAAGGAGCACGCGAGCAGCTGCCCCAGTGTTTCTGGCGGTCTGAGGCATCTCCCCCTCGCTCCATTACTGGTACCGCTCTCCCGTCCCGTTGGCACCCTCCCGGTGAACGGCCCACTCTCCCAATGCACTCAAGCTGCCCGTTCCCCTCCCGGGGGCTGGAAGAGGACGGAACAGCCCGTTCCGGAGCGGGGCTCGGGAACGCTGCCCATGTCCGCGACGTCCTTTCCGAGAAAGGAAACAAAAAGGACAACAGACAGGGGACCACCCGCATCAACGGGAATGACAACATTTCACCCTCAGACAAGGCTTTGTCAAGAGATGTACAGCACGGAAACAGACCCTTCGGTCTAACCCGTCCATACCGACCAAATATCCCAACCCAATATAGTCCCACCTGCCAGCACCCGGCCCATATCCCTCCAAACCCTTCCTATTCATATACCCATCCAAATGCCTCTTAAATGTTGCAATTGTACCAGCCTCCACCACATCCTCTGGCAGCTCATTCCATACACACACCACCTTCTGCATGAAAAAGTTGCCCTGTAGGTCTCTTTTATATCTTCCCCTCTCACCCTAAACCTATGCCCTCTAGTTCTGGATTCCCCAACCCCAGGGAAAAGACTTTGCCTATTTATCCTATCCATGCCCCTCAATTTTGTAAACCTCTATAAGGTCATCCCTCAGCCTCCGACGCTCCAGGGAAAACAGCCCCAGCCTGTTCAGCCTCTCCCTGTAGCTCAGATCCTCCAACCCTGTCAACATACTTGTAAATCTTTTCTGAACCCTTCCAAGTTTCGCAACAGCGGGGAGACCCAGAAATGGAAAAGACTGAAGGGGGAAGTCAGCGGTAAATCTTTTGAAGAGGTTACAAAGGAGAGACCTCTGTCTGCAGCGGGAATGACCCCCACAGTAGCAGGTCGAGGTGGACGGCATTTAAGGAGAAGCTGGATACAGACGTCAGGGAGAAAGGAACTGAAGGGAATGCTGCTGTAAGGGAAATCAAGTGTGAGCAAGTGAAGGGGAGGTGCGTAGAGGCTCACATGGGTCAGAAATACTGAGAGAGACCAGTTGAGCTGAAGGACCTGACTGGAGACTCAATGGGACAGAGAGTGAAATCTTGGATCCACCTGCAAGAGAAGGAGAAACACGTGATTTACCTTCCAGGATTAAGCAAGTCCCGCAGATTCTGCAGATCACTTTTTTGGTCAGAGCACTGAGTATAGGGGTTGGGGTCTGGACAGGACGTTGGTTAGGCCACTTTTGGAATACACAGGAACCTCGATTATCCAAAGGACACATGCAGGGTGTATTTCAGTCGCTTGACGATTAGATCCCTTACAGTGTGGAAACAGGCCCAACCAGTCCACACTGACCCTCCAAAGAGTAACCCACCCAGACCCATTTCCCTCTGACTAATGTACCTAACACGTCGGGCAACTTAGCATAGCCAATTCACCCTGACCTGCACATCTTTGGACTGTGGGACAGAACCGGAGCACTAGGAGGAAACCCACGCAGACGCGGGGAGAAAGTGCAAACTCCACACAGTCTGTCGCCTGAGGCAGGAATGAAACCCGGGTCCCTGGTACTGTGAGGTAGCAGCACTAACCACTGAGCCACCGTGCTGGTTCATCTAATTCTGGATAATCGAAGTTCCTCTGCATTATGAGCACTTCTAGTCTATCGGAAGGATATTGCAAAACTTGAAAGGGTTCAGAAAGATTGACAAGGATGTTGCCAGGGTTGGAGGGTTTGAGCTACAGGGAGAGGCTGAACAGGCTGGGGATGTCTTCCCTGGAACGTCGGAAGCTGAGGGTTGACTTTAAGAGAGGTTTATAAAATCATGAGGGGCATGGATAGGGATAGACAAAGTCTTTTGCCAGAACTAGAGGGCATAGGTTTAGGGTGAGAGGGGAAAGATTTAAAAAGGGTCCTAAGGGGCAACATTTTTCACACAGAGGGTGGTGTGTGTGCGTGTGGAATGAGCTGTCAGAGGAAGTGGTGGAGGCTGGTACAATTGCAACATTTAAAAGGCATCCACTTGGGTATCTGTGTAAGGAGGGGTTTGGAGGGATAGGGCCAATTGCTGGCAAATGGGACTTGATTAGTTGAGGATATGGAGGAGTTGGAGCGAAGGGTCTGTTTCTGTGTTGTACATCTCTACTTCAGGAGGAAATGCGCAGTCGCAGGCTCGCAGAGCCACTGGCTGCCAAGGGGATGAGAGCACAGCAACTGCAGTGACCCTCCGCCCTCCCACCCAGGGTTCAGCCCTGGGCGGTGACTCACAGCAGCTGGCCCCGTCACTTGTGCCCCCGCTGGTGCCGCAGCAGGTGCTGGGAGTGAGCGAAGCCCCTCTCACAGACGGGGCAGGTGAATGGCCACTCCCCGGTGTGGACCCACTGGTGTGGCCGCAGGTTGGTCAGCCGGGTGAAGCCCTTGCCGCAGACGGATCAGATGAACGAGCGCTCGCCGCTGTGAAGCCGCCGGTGCGACAGCAGGTTGGAGGAGCAGGTGAAGCCCTTGCCGCACTCGGGGCAGGTGAACGGCCTCTCCCCGGTGTGGACTCGCTGGTGTGAGAACAGGCGGGACGAGCGGGTGAAGCCCTTGCCGCAGACCGAGCAGGTGAAGGGCCGCTCCCCGGTGTGGACCTGCTGGTGGGTCAGCAGGTTGGACGACCGGGTGAAGCCCTTGCCGCACACCGAGCAGGTGAAGGGCCGCTCCCCGGTGTGGACCCGCTGGTGGATCTGGAGGCCGGAGGAGTGGGGGAAGCCATTGCCGCAGACGGAGCAGGTGAAGGGCCGCTCCCCGGTGTGGATCTGCTGGTGCCGCAGCAGGGTGGACGAGTGAGGGAAGCCCTTGCCGCACACCGAGCAGGTGAAGGCCCCCTCGCCGGTGTGGACCTGCTGGTGGGTCAGCAGGCTGGACGACTGGGTGAAGCCCTTGCCGCAGACAGAGCAGCTGAACGGCCTCTCCCCAGTGTGGACCCGCTGGTGGGACAGCAGGGCGGACGAGTGAGGGAAGCCCTTTCCGCAGACGGAGCAGGTGAAGGGCCGCTCCCCGGTGTGGACCCACTGGTGCCGCAGCAGGGTGGACGAGTGAGGGAAGCCCTTGCCGCACACCGAGCAGGTGAAGGCCACCTCGCCGGTGTGGACCCGCTGGTGGGTCAGCAGGTTGGACGACTGGGTGAAGCCCTTGCCGCAGACGGAGCAGGTGAAGGGCCGCTCCCCGGTGTGGACCCGCTGGTGGGTCAGCAGGGTGGACGAGTCAGAGAAGCCCTTGCCGCACACCGAGCAGCTGAACGGCCTCTCCCCGGTGTGGACACGGCGGTGGATCTCCAGCTCAGAGGGGACTCGAAACCCCTTCCCGCATTCCCCACACTTCCACGGTTTCCCCACGGCGCGGCCTCCCTCCAGGTTCGATGCGGAGAGTCGCCCGAGGCTGGAATTGAACCCAGGTCCCTGGCACTATGAGGCATCGGTGCTACCTACTGAGCCACCATGCCACCCTCATGCAGTTTGCTAACCTAGTTATCTGCCCCCCCGCCCTCTCTCTCTACCATATTGACAGACCAAGATGTGGGGGGAGGGGAAAGAGAATCAGAGCAAGAACTTTGCTTTGGTAACAAGACCTAGAACATGCTCGCTCTGAGGATGACTGTAGTGGAGTCGATCAATACCCAAGTGAGACTGGAGGGACCCTATAGAGGAATACACTTACAGGACTCTGTGGATATAGAGAGGAATGAGTCTGACTAGATTCATCCACAGAGTCAGCATTGAGCCCAGTATTCTCCTGTCCTGTAATGGGTATGACTGGAAATACATGACATGTTGTGGTTCTGTTCGTCGAGCTGGGAATTTGTGTTGCAGACGTTTCGTCCCCGGTCTAGGTGACATCCTCAGTGCTTGGGAGCCTCCTGTGAAGCGCTTCTGTGATCTTTCCTCCGGCATTTATAGTGGTTTGTCTCTGCCCGCTTCCGGTTGTCAGTTCCAGCTGTCCGCTGCAGCGGTCGGTATATTGGGTCCAGGTCGATGTGCTTATTGATTGAATCTGTGGATGAGTGCCATGCCTCTAGGAATTCCCTGGCTATTCTCGGTTTGGTTTGTCCTATAATAGTAGTGTTATCCCAGTCGAATTCATGTTGCTTGTCATCTGCGTGTGTGGCTACCAAGGATAGCTGGTCGTGTCGTTTCGTGGCTAGTTGGTATTCATGGATGCGGATCGTTAGCTGTCTTCCTGTTTGTCCTATGTAGTGTTTTGTGCAGGCCTTGCATGGGATTTTGTACACAATAAGGACTGCACAAAACACTACATAGGACAAACAGGAAGACAGCTAATGATCCGCATCCATAACACTACTATTACAGGACAAGCCAAACAGAGAACAGCCAGGGAATTCCTGGAGGCATGGCACTCACCCACAGATTCAATCAATAAACACATCGACCTGGACCCAATATACCGGCCACTGCAGCGGACAGCTGGAACTGACAATCGGAAGCGGCAGAGACAAACCACTATAAATGCCGGAGGAAACAACACAGAAGTGCTTCACAGGAGACTCCCAAGCACTGAGGATGTCACCCAAACAAGGATCGAAACGTCTGCAACACACATTCCCAGCTCGGCAAACAGAACCACAACAACGAGCAGCCGAGCTACAAATCTTCTCCCAAACTTGGAATACATAACATGGCTACAACACTATGATATAACTAGAAATAATTATAAATCAAATTTATACAGCTGTAAATAAATACATATTGTACAGTAACACTATGATATATCCCTGTCCAGTATGACTTTTACTGTTCAGTTAAACGAAACTTGAAAGGGTTCAGAAAATGTTAACAAAGATGTTGCCAGGGTTTGAGCTACAGGGAGTGGCTAAATAAGCTGGGGCTGTTTTCCCTGGAGCATCGGAGGCTGAGGGATGACCTTATAGAGGTTTATAAAATGATGAGGGGCATGGATAGGGTGAATAGACAAGGTCTTTTCCCTGGGGTGGGAGAGTCCAGAACTAGAGGTGAGAGGGGAAAAGACATAAAAAGGACCTAAGGGGCAACTTTGTCAGTCAGAGGGTGGTGCGTGTATGGAATGAGCTGCCAGAGGAAGTGGTAGAGGCTGGGACAATTGCAACATTTAAAAGGCATCTGGATGGGAATATGAATGGGAAGGGTTTGGAGGGACGTGCTGGCACATCGGACTAGATCAATTTTGGCTATGTGCTCGGCATGCACCAGTTGCACATAGGGTCTCTGTGTGCTATACATCTGTATGACTCTCAATGCTGTCCAGGTGAGTCAGTGATGTTATAACAACAACACTGGACCAGCAATCCAGAGGCCCCAGGCAAATAATCTGGGCTCATGGGTTCAAATACCAGTAAAAACAAACATTGGGGAAATTAAATTTATTTTTTTAAATCTGAATTGAAAACTAGTCTCAGTCATTGAGAGAATGAAACTTTTCTGAAAACCCATTTGATTCAATAACGCTCTTCAGGGAAGGAAACCCGCTAGCATTAACTTGGTGCTGCCTGCATATGATGGCTCACGTGCTTGACTTTTAAAATGCCCCCTAAAGTCTGGCAATCCTCTTGTCTGAAGGGCAGTTCGGGACAAAAACATTGTTGGCCTTGCCAAAAAAAAAGCCCACATTCCATGAAGGAGTTTATCTCGAATGTGACTTCACATCTGCGAATGGGTCACATCAGAACATCCAGACAAATAAGCACCAAAATGTCTGGTGCTGCAGAGTACAGCAGGTCAGCCAGCATCTGAGGAGCAGGAGGTTTGATGTTTTGGGCATAACCCCGTGATTAGGAATGTGGGGTGGGCCCAAAGGGACTGAGAGATAAATGGGAGGGAGGTGGGACTGGGGGAAGGGAGCTGAGAATGCTATGGGTAGATGAAAGCGGGGGAAGAAGGTGACAGGTCAGAGAGGAGGGTGGAGCAGATAGATGGGAAGGCAGATGGACAGGTGGGACAGTTCAAAAGAGCATTCCCAAGTTCGAGGGTTGTCTCTGGGATTGGGCGGGGGGGGAAATGAGGAAACTGGTGAAATCAATATTGATCCTGTATGGTTGGAGGGTCCCAATGCAGAGGCATTCTTCCTCCAGGTATCAGGTGGCCTAGGACCCTGAAACCACATGGCATCAACATCGATTTCACCAGTTTCCTCACATTCCCTCCCCCCTCCCACCCCAGCTCCAACCCTCCAACTCAGCACCACCCTCTTGAACTGTCCCACCTGTCCATCTTCCTTCCCACCAATCTGCTCCACCCTGTCGCCATCACCTCCCACCCAACCTGCATCTACCTTACCCCCAGCCCCACTCCCACCTTCCTATTTATCTCTCAGCACCCTTTCCACCCCCCTCCCCCTCCCCCTCCGCAATTCCTGATGAAGGACACGAGAGGGACGCAGAGACAGCGATCTAGACCAATGCATCCAGCATATGCACCTTTCCTGAGTTCACCTCCTTTCACTTCACTTCCTACAAACCAACAGTTTAATCCCAAAATGAGAAAAGAAATGGAATAGGAGGGGTGAGAAGAGAGGGTGCTGTACTCACAGAGGTTGGTGCAGTCTGGGGTAACACTCAATCTTCATTCAGAGAGAGAGAGCAGCAGGAGCTCATGATCCAACTTCCGCATTCAGACAATGAGGGGATGCTCTGATTGGTAGGAGGTCCAGCCTTCCATCCGGTCCTCCAAGGCTCCCCATTGGTCATGCCTCCCCGTTTCGAGGGGAAGGGAGAGAGGTCACGTGGGCGTCACAAAGACCAGCGCGGCGCGTTGGACCAATGGGAAAGGCTGGAACGCCGCACGGGCGGGCGCTCCGTCCAATCAACGCGCGGCCTTTGTGACGACGGCGCTCCGTCGATTCACGTGACCGGTTGCTCCTGCACATGCGCCGTTGCGGTGGGGGGTTAAGGGGAGCTGATGTTCTGTTGGTCTGGAGGGTCCCTGTATCCAGGAAGAGGTGAGTGTGGCTCAGTCAATGAGCATCAGTCAGATCTTGCTGGAGCATGGGGGGAGGTGGGATATTAGGTACAGCAAGAGTTAAAGAGTGTGTGGGATGGAGATTTACAGCTTTTTTAGGTAATAAGTCCCTTTCTGAACAATACTGGGGGATGGGTGATATCAGAAACAGCAGAGTGAGAATTGAAGAAAAGTGTGTGTGTGTGTGTGGTGGAGATTTGCAACACTTTTTAAAGTTAAAAATCACACAACTCTAGGTTATAGGAGAAAATGAGGTCTGCAGATCAGAGCTGAAAATGTGTTGCTGGAAAAGCTCAGCAGGTCAGGCAGCATCCAAGGAACAGGAGATTCGACGTTTCGGGCCAGAGCCTTTCTTCAGGGCTTATGCCTGAAACGTCGAATCTCCTGTTCCTCGGATGCTGCCTGACCTGCTGCGCTTTTCCAGCAATACCCTGCTCACCAGCATCTGCTGTCTTTTTCGCCTGGAGGTTTTACTAGCTACCTGATGAAGGTGCAGAGCTCTGAAAGCTCGAATTTCTAAACAAATCTAATGGACTACAACCTGGTGATGTGTGATTTTTTTTTTACCTTTGTACACCCCAGCCCAACACTGGTATCTGCATATTGTAACTTGATTGTTTTAGGGAAGTTCCACAGAAACTAGAATGATCTGTTCTGAATTCCTGTCATGTGCAGGCAGCAATGACTTTTGTAATCCCCTTTTCACAGGATATGAGAAGAGCAGCTTTGCAGGTAGAGCTTCCCAACTGAGTACCATGTAAAGGTCTGACAGAGCCCCTTGATTCGTGGGACAGGAGAGACGTCCCTCTTTCAGTCCAGAAGGGGCAAATTCTTTGAACGTTTTTGTCTGCTTCAGTAGGCTCTTAAAATATCGTCTTTACCTGAACCACAGGGGCACGTGCCTGAGCCAGTTTGCCCACTGTGGGGAAAGGAAGTCTCAGGAGGCATTCCACGCGCCATGGAGAAACCGTGGAAGTGTGGGGATTGCGGGAAAGGATTCCGCTCCCCCTCCAAGCTGGAGATCCACCGCCGTGTCCACACCGGGGAGAGGCCGTTCAGCTGCTCGGTGTGCGGGAAGGGCTTCAGCGACTCGTCCACCCTGCTGACCCACCAGCGGGTCCACACCGGGGAGCAGCCCTTCACCTGCTCGGTGTGCGGGAAGGGCTTCACCCGGCTGTCCATCCTGCTGACCCACCAGCGGCTCCACACCGGGGAGAGGCCGTTCGCCTGCTCCGAGTGCGGGAAGGGCTTCAGCGACTCGTCCACCCTGCTGCGGCACCAGCAGGTCCACACCGGGGAGAGGCCCTTCACCTGCTCCGTCTGCGGCAAGGGCTTCACCCAGTCGTCCACCCTGTTCTCACACCAGCGGGTCCACACCGGGGAGAGGCCGTTCAGCTGCTCCGTCTGCAGCAAGAGCTTTACCCGCTCGTCCACCCTGCTGACCCACCAGCGGATCCACACCGGCGAGGGGACCTTCACCTGCTCCGAGTGCGGGAAGGCCTTCACTAAGTTGTTGAAACTGAAGTCCCACCAGCGGGTCCACACCAGGAAGCGGCCCTTCACCTGCTCCGTCTGCGACAAGGGCTTCGCCCGCTCGTCCGACCTGCTAACCCACCAGCGGGTCCACACCGGGGATAGGCCGTTCAGCTGCTCGGTCTGCGGCAAGAGCTTTACCCGCTCGTCCGACCTGCTAACCCACCAGCGGGTCCACACCGGGGAGAGGCCGTTCAGCTGCTCGGTCTGCGGCAAGAGCTTTTCCCGCTCGTCCAACCTGCTGACCCACGAGCGGCTCCACACCGGGGAGCGGCCCTTCACCTGCTCCGTCTGCGGCAAGGGCTTCACCCGCTCGTCGCACCTGCTGCGGCACCAGCGGGTCCACACCGGGGAGCGGCCCTTCACCTGCTCGGTGTGCGGCAAGAGCTTTACCCGCTCGTCGCACCTGCTGACCCACCAGCGGGTCCACACTGGGGAGCGGCGCTTCACCTGCTCAGTCTGCGGCAAGGGCTTCCCTCACTCGTCCACCCTGCTGCAGCACCGGCAGGTCCACACCGGGGAGCGGCCCTTCACCTGCTCCGTCTGCGGCAAGGGCTTCCCTCACTCGTCCGACCTGCTGCGGCACCAGCAGGTCCACACCGGGGAGAGGCCGTTCAGCTGCTCGGTCTGCGGCAAGAGCTTTACCCGCTCGTCCGACCTGCTGGCCCACCAGCGGGTCCACACCGGGGAGAGGCCGTTCAGCTGCTCGGTCTGCGGCAAGAGCTTCACCCGCTCGTTCAACCTGCTGGCCCACCAGCGGGTCCACACTGGGTAGCGGCCCTTCACCTGCCTGGTCTGCGGCAAGGGCTTCCCCCATTCGTCCGGCCTCCAGATCCACCAGTGGGTCCACACGGGGGAACATCCTTCCGATAGACCAGAAGTGCACATAATACAGAGAAACTTCGATTATCCAGAATTAGATGAACCAGCACGGTGGCTCAGTGGTTAGTGCTGCTACCTCACAGTACCAGGGACCCGGGTTTCATTCCTGCCTCAGGCGACAGACTGTGTGGAGTTTGCACATTCTCCCCGCGTCTGCGTGGGTTTCCTCCTAGTGCTCCGGTTCCGTCCCACAGTCCAAAGATGTGCAGGTCAGGGTGAATTGGCCATGCTAAATTGCCCGTCGTGTTAGGTATATTAGTCAGAGGGAAATGGGTCTGGGTGGGTTACTCTTCGGAGGCTCAGTGTGGACTGGTTGGGCCTGTTTCCACACTGCAAGGGATCTAATCGTCAAGCGACTGAAATACACCCTGCATGTGTCCTTTGGATAATCGAGGTTCCTGTGTATTCCAAAAGTGGCCTAACCAACGTCCTGTCCAGACCCCAACCCCTATACTCAGTGCTCTGGCCAATAAAGTGATCTGCAGAATCTGCGGGACTTGCTTAATCCTGGAAGGTAAATCACGTGTTTCTCCTTCTCTTGCAGGTGGATCCAAGATTTCACTCTCTGTCCCATTGAGTCTCCAGTCAGGTCCTTCAGCTCAACTGGTCTCTCTCAGTATTTCTGACCCATGTGAGCCTCTACGCACCTCCCCCTTCACTTGCTCACACTTGATTTCCCTTACAGCAGCATTCCCTTCAGTTCCTTTCTCCCTGACATCTGTATCCAGCTTCTCCTTAAATGCCGTCCACCTCGACCTGCTACTGTGGGGGTCATTCCCGCTGCAGACAGAGGTCTCTCCTTTGTAACCTCTTCAAAAGATTTACCGCTGACTTCCCCCTTCAGTCTTTTCTATTTCTGGGTCTCCCCGCTGTTGCGAAACTTGGAATGGTTCAGAAAAGATTTACAAGGATGTTGCCAGGGTTGGAGGATCTGAGCTACAGGGAGAGGCTGAACAGGCTGGGGCTGTTTTCCCTGGAGCGTCGGAGGCTGAGGGATGACCTTATAGAGGTTTACAAAATTATGACCGGCATGGATAGGATAAATAGGCAAAGTCTTTTCCCTGGAGTTGGGGAATCCAGAACTAGAGGGCATAGGTTTAGGGTGAGAGGGGAAGATATAAAAGAGACCTACAGGGCAACTTTTTCATACAGAAGGTGGTGTGTGTATGGAATGAGCTGCCAGAGGAAGTGGTGGAGGCTGGTACAATTACAACATTTAAGAGGCATTTGGATGGGTATATGAATAGGAAGGGTTTGGAGGGATATGGGCCGGGTGCTGGCAGGTGGGACTAGTTTGGGTTGGGATATTTGGTCGGTATGGACGGGTTAGACCGAAGGGTCTGTTTCCGTGCTGTACATCTCTTGACAAAGCCTTGTCTGAGGGTGAAATGTTGTCATTCCCGTTGATGTGGGTGGTCCCCTGTCTGTTGTCCTTTTTGTTTCCTTTCTCGGAAAGGACGTCGCGGACATGGGCAGCGTTCCCGAGCCCCGCTCCGGAACGGGCTGTTCCGTCCTCTTCCAGGCCCCGGGGTGGGGGGAAGGGGCAGCTTGAGTGCAGTGGGAGAGTGGGCCGTTCACCGGGAGGGTGCCAATGGGACGGGAGAGCGGTACCGGTAATGGGGCGAGGGGGAGATGCCTCAGACCGCCAGAAACACTGGGGCAGCTGCTCGCGTGCTCCTTTTGGATCTCACAGCACAGGGAGGCCATTCATCTGATTACCTCCCCGTCTCTGTCTCTCTGGCTCTCTCTGTCTGTGTCTCTGCGTCTGCCTCTGCGTCTGTCTGTCTCTCTGAGGTGACAGCGGATTCCAGCATATTGCTGCTTGCTGGGTAAACCTGTTTTTCCTCTGTTTTCCCCCTCTCTCTCCTGCTCAAACCCCTGAACTTCAGGCCGCCCCTGACCCTGTCACTATCAGTGAATGGGGAACAGCTTTTCTTCCTCCACCTTATCTGAACCTATCACAATCTTCCCCACTTTCACCAGTTGTATCTGTGTGTGACCCTCTCTTTCTGTGTCTCTTTCTCTCCTAAGCCCCCTCCCTCACCACATCCCATTCACCCACCCCCTCCTGTCATGCTCCCACTTTCAAACGGTCTCGTTGTGTTTTCACTGCCTCTTCCCCATCGTTTCCGTCAAGCACCTCATCTCACGCTTAGAACCCCTGCAGTGTAGGAGCAGGCCCTTCAGCCCATCCAACCCACACCAACCCTCCCTCACCCAGATCTCTGCCCGTAACCCTGCAATTCCCATTGACTAACCCACCTAGCCTACACATCCCTGGGCACTATGGGTAATTTAGCACGGCCAATGCCCCCTAACCTGCACAGCCCTAGGCACTATGGGTAATTTAGCACGGCCAATGCCCCCTAACCTGCACATCCCCAAACACTATGTAATTTAGCACGGCCAGTCCACCCAAACCTGCACATTCCCTGGATAGTATAGGACAATTTAGCATGGCCAATCCACCCTCACCTACACATCCCTGGACACTATGGGTAGTTTAGCCTGACCAATCCACCCAAACCTGCACATCCCTGGATACTATAGGACAATTTAGCCTGGCCAATCCTACACTAAGGGTGGATTGGCCATGCTAAATTACCCATAGTACCCAGGGATGTGTAGGTTAGGGTCGATTGGCCATGCTAAATTACCCAATCCTACACATCCCTGGGTACTGTTAGGATAAAATAGGTCAAGGGAGGGTGGAGCTATAGCTGCTGTTTGGGGAATTGAAACTGTAGCTGTAGCTGCTACTTGGGAAATCGAAACTGTTGCTTACGTGGCCAGCTCAGCTGCCAACGCCCAAATGAGCTCAATAACAGGAAACGCCTAGCAAACGCGAAATGTCCTAATAAGGCAATGCTTAGTAGCTCTGCGAAGCTCTGCTTAGCAAAGAGTATATCAGGAGCAGATTTGGGAGGGGAAGGCAGAACGCGCCTTCTCCAGTGAATGCATGGTGATTCACTGTATCAGCTACGATTCTGCAATAAAGCCTGCTTGTGCCAAACAATTGAGCATCTGTTGTCTCTCCTCCTAAAACGAACATGCAAGGACAAATTCCGTCCTAACATTTGGTGACTCCCAACACGGGGAGGAAAGAGATAACAGTTGGCAGACCGGTTAGCAGACAACCTTCGGCGCCGAATCTTATTAAGGTATGGAAGTGCCTGTTACATCTAAAACTTCCAGTAGTTAATTTTTGAGTTAGTTCTTGTCTGCTTTCTGATCCTCACCAACCCAAATTGATTTAACCGGGCCACAGAGGCACAGAATCTTGGCTGGTAAGTCATTTTTTTTTAATCTAAAGTAGTGTAAAACTTGGAAGTAATGAGAGCCTTTGACATTAAAATTCTCCACGTATTTTTAAAATTCTCCTGCGTGGAGGGGTGGGGGTATCACGTGGAACTTGGAATTAATAAACGCGGGAGACGTGTGGAACTCGGTGGTAACGAGGACCCCGTAGCACAGACTTTAAAATTCCTAGAAGTGAGGGGCATTGGGTAAGGAGAGAGACAGAGGACAGGGGACAGAGACAGACAGAAACAGAGATACAGAGAGACCGACACAGGAAGAGAGTGAGAGAGAAAGAGGGAGATAGATAAAGAGAGACAGAAGGTAATAAAGACAAAGGGGAGAGAAACAGAGAAAAGGGAAGAGAAAGCAAGAGAGAAGGATAGAGAAAAAGGATTGCGAGAAATAAGGGTTAGGGGTAAGGAGACTCGCAGCAGCCAGCGAAGAGAGAGAGAGCGAGCCGATCTGTCCCAGCAGCCTTAGAGAGAGAGAGAGTGAAAAGAGCTGTACAACTGACAAGGTTTAACCCTTTGATTTGGTTTGAATGCACATTTTTTTTTGTTGGTGATTGAATGTGTAAGTTTTATTCCCTGGAGCTTGAGTTCCAGGACTGTTTTAAATGTGATTTTTATGGAAACTTAACATGATTTTTTTTTAAGGTTGATGACTTCTGTTCTTTTAAAAGTCATGACTGCCTTACTATCCGATTCTAACTAATCTCTTTTATCTTTACATAAAAGCAATGTATGGAGGACAGTTGAAGTTTCAGTTCAACAGTAGGTTGTCGTAAAAACGAAAACTTCCATGGTTATTATCTGTGACCTTGGATTCGGCCATTGTTCATGCATTAGAAGTTTTTTTTTTAACTTGAATTGGCAAATTCTTGTAAGACAGCTCTGATTATTTTACGACCTATAGTATTGTAATTGAGTAATGATTGGTCAGGAGTACTTAAGAAAACTAATTTTGGATCTAAATTAGGGGACTAAAACTGGGTGATTACAGTGAATTTCAAAATTGGGAACTGTATGAATTTTACATTTTAAATATTGAATACTGAATAAATGGACGTAAATATATAAATATGTTTACAAGTTAGGAACAGGCTTTAAAGTTAGTCAAGCATGAATTGATAAATTGGTGTTTGAAGTTATGGGAAGCTAGGAACATTGCAATATTTCTTAAAAGAAAGAAAAAGGGAAGAACGTAACGACTTGTCCCCTTCGGGAAGTACCAATAGGGGACAAGGAGATTGGGTTTGTGTGTGTCCCCCTCACCAGTGGGGAGGTCGGAACATCTAAAAGGAAATGACGGTCCTGGTTGAGAATCCGATAGGATTGTCAGAACAAATTGATCTATTTTTGAGGCCCAGTCTGTATATGTGGGCTGAGTTAATGTCTATTTTGAATATACTATTTACTGGGGAAGAAAGGGGACTTATATGGGGATGCTGGACAGGGAAAGATACAGAAGATAGAAGGGTGGAGTGGGAAAAACCCATTAGATGAATTGTTAGGAGAGGCACAGAAAGTGTTTGTAAAGAGAGAGGACGAGAGACAGAAGCAGAAGGCGAAAATGACGGTCGCTGCGGTTGATGAGGTAATTAGGAGAAGAATGGAACCAAGAGTGAGCAACCGGAGCAGCGGGTGACAGCATGTAGGGCAGAGAGGAAAGGGGATAGGGAGAGACAAGGAGGAGCATTTGGTAGAGGGTTTGAGCGACAGGGACAGAGATGAAGGTCTCCACAGGCAGGATGCCATTATTGTGGAAAGATAGGGCATTTTAGGCGGGAGTGTCCTGATCTATAAAGGGAAAAGAAAGAGCCATTCCGCTTATGATTTTGATAACGACGGGGAGGGGGACAACAACTGGCATCATTTCTGAGCAGTCAGGGGTTAACAACCCAGTCATAGATTGGCTGAATAGTACATTCGGTAGATGGGGAACTGTGCTGGGACAGCTGGCCCTTGGTTTATGCATCTCTGTTGCTATCTTTATTACCTGTGGTGGTTGTTGTATACCATGTATCAGGACGCTTGTGACACGACCGATTGACCGTGCCCTGACGGGAAAGGATGGCCCCCACCCGCATACCAGGCAGCGGTGCTGGTGGAGCCTGTGATGGGGGCACCCCAAGGAAAGATTACAGGATCGAAACCAGAGGGAATGGAGGAGCTATGCCTGAGAGAGAAACGCGGGACAATATATGATTTTGCTTTATAACTGTGTCACTCATTTCTAATCCTTCTCCTTTAGGGCCTCAGAATGTGAGGGCTGTGGTCCAAGGACCCCCTAGTTATATATTTTTCCTGTTTAAATTTGCAACAGATAAATTTGTGCTTTTATGCTGCAGTTAGAGATTGTGAAGTGCTATATGCCTCAAGACTCAAGAAACTATTGTTCACCCAAGAGATTCCTAGCCATCATCTGGTATTCCTAAATGGCTTCGATTGGTCTCGAAAGCCATTGATCACAGTAATAAGCCAGTTGCCACTGCCCGTGTCCATCCTTAACGTCTGTGAAATGGATGTGGGTTTTTGTTGGTCAGTGAAGATGACTGGTTAGCCAGTGACGGGTAAGATTCCTCGAGCGAGGAACAACCTAAGACAGGCACAGTCGTGCATTGGCCTTCAGAATAGTGGCCTGTGGTCATGTGGTTTTAGCAGATCCCTGGCCTTTGCATCCGTGTCGGGAATCTGATTAAGTTTCTGGCTTGCAAAGCAGCTTGATAGAAGGAAAATCGTGCACTCAGTACATTGTATTCGCTGTATTTTTGACAAATGAAAATGCCAGTTTTATGGCAGCTTCCAGAACCGACTTAACAACAAACCTTTGGGAAGGAAGGAGAGCTCATTGAATCCTATTACAAAAGATTTGACACGATGTCAGTAGTTTAAAATTATTTTAGGATGTCATGATATAATACGACCAATTTTAATGAGTAGTTGTACAATTAGGTGTTCTTTGGACAAGAGACCTTCATTCTGCAGGCATCCTAACTCATCCACTTTGTGTTTTCCCTGGTTCTCTTCCTTTTGTTATCATGCTCAGTTTCACTGGGTTTTTTTTATCGTTGTGTTAGTTTTGAGATACCTTTTTGTAGTTGTTTTCTTTAAAAGAAATAACCTAGAATTGCCTACTAATTGTTAATTTTCGCTTGTTGCTTGTTTTGTTGCAGTATGCTGCTTAGGGACCCCTTCACCCTGAACTAATGTGTCCCTAGAACCGGTCGGCCTAGTTGAGATAACGTGTTCGGAGAAGCCAAAGGGACGTTTGGGGGGCGTCCGCCGACACACCCGGCCCCGGTTGCTGCGCGACATTGCGTTTGTAGCGGTATGGGTTGATGTGGCCTCAGTAGAGGCCAAGGGAGGGAATGTTGGGATGGAAATCTAATAAGCCTAGGGAGGGTAGAGTTGTAGTTACTGCTTGGGGAATCGGGGGCCGCTGCGGAGCGGTTGTTTGGACTGCTGACCGAAACTGCCTGTACAGCTGGACTGTTGTTTACCAGACTGGAACTGTCTCGTAGACAGCTACCAAGGTCAGGCAACACTATGGCCGGCTCTTCTCAGCGTAGCTGCCGAGGCCATAACAGGTGGCTGAGCTGTTGTTTACCAGACTGGAACCGTCTCGTGGATATTTGCCAAGGCCGAATAAGCTCTGTCACAGGAGACGCTTTGTGTGCGAGAGATCACGTGTGCGAGTAGTTACGTAGCTTCGCAAAAAATATATCAAGTGTGGATTTCTGGGGGAAAAACAGAATGTGCACCTTCTCCAGTGAAAGCATGTATTTCACTGTAATCAGCTACGATTCTGCGAAATAAAGAACTTGCTTGTGCCAACTAATTGAGAGTCTGTGGTCTCTCCTCTAAATGACCACGCAAGGACAAATTTCTGTCCTAACAATATGAACAGGGCTGTATGTCAAAGGACAGCATTATTTTATCCTCTTCTACCTTGTGTGTTTGGTGTTCAGGAATTCTTGGGTGGAGTGAATGGAGTGGCGTGAATCTTCTACTCAGTGTTTTAGTCTTCACTGGAGTTCTTTGACTAGTCTGTATACTGGTGTTCCAGGTAGTGAGACTGTGGGCCTGAGGGGGGCTCCTGGTTTGAAGAGGAGAACAACAAAGTGCCATTCCAAGATGTCACAGTAGAGCGAACAGTTAAGGGGAACTTCAAACTAGCGTCTACAGGAAACAATACACACGGACCAAATATGTAACTACAGAAGCAATCATCCCAACACCCACAAACGAAGCTGCATCAGGAGATTAATTCAACAAGCCACCACACATTGCAGCACAGAGGAGCTGCGATGGGCAGAAGAGAAATACGTATACGTACTCGAGAAGAACAGGTAGCAATAAACCCAGTGCGCCATTTTCTCATTGATGTTTCCAAGCTGACCCTCAAATTTGGTTTGTCCCTGCATTCTTTCCTGGTTGTCCTTTGTGGGTTTTGAAAACTTTCCCAATCCTCTGACTGAGGATAAGAGTTGGGAAGTTATGTTGTGGCTGATAGGACATTGGGTAGACCACTTGGAATATTGTGTGTAATTCTGGTCTCGCTCCTATCAGAATGATGTTGTGAAACTTGAAAGGGTTCAGAACACATTTAAAACGATGTTGTCAGGGTATGAGCTGAATGGGCTGGGCTGTTTTTCCTTGTGCACCAGAGGCTGAGGGGTGACTGAGAGTCATTAATAAAATCATGAGAGGCATGGATAGGGTAAATAGACATTTCCCTGGGTAAGAGAGTCCAGAACCAAAGGGCAAAAGGTTTAGAGTGGAGGAGGGCAAGATTTGAAAGGGTCTTGAGGAGTAACCTTTTCATGCAGAGAGTGGTGTGTGGAAGGAATGAGCTGCCAGAGGAAGTGGTGGTTGTTGATTCAGCTATGACATTTAAAAGGCATCTGGAAAGGTTTAGAGGGATACGGGTAAGTGCTGGCAAATGGGACTAGATTAGGCTAGGATATCTGGATGGCCCGAAGGGGCTGTTCTGCGCTGTAAATCTGACTCTGGCTTGCCACGAACATTTGCCATGTCCATATGTTTAGTTTCTCTCGGTTTGTCTGAGCCGCTTGTGACATTCCCCACCAATCCCAAAGCTTGTGGTCAGTACCGACCAATCGGAGAGAGATATTGCAGAGGGTGGGACAACACGACACGCAAACGCGGCCGCTATTGGTCAGATGGAGTAACGTGCGCTCTGATTGGAGGAGGCGCGGATGACGCGCGTCACTGAAGGAGACGGAAAGGAGAACAAAAACAAAGATGGCGGCGCGAGGCTGCGGTTTCTGACGGAGGGAGGGGGGCAGACAGGCATCGTTTACCTCAGAAAATACCTTTAAAACACATTTCACATTAAAGTCGGAACTTTTCAAACAAGAGGTGACGGTTACCGGGTGAACGGGAAAACAAATTAAAACTGTCGGCGGTGGAGGAGAGAGAGCCGGCGCCCGCGGCTTCTTCGGCGGCGGCCGGAGCCCAGGAGCTCAACAACCCCCCGGAGCTGGAGGAAGGTCCGAGCTCCAAGAAGCGGGGGGTCCGGCTGGAGGCTGGATTTACTCAAGGCTTGTATCTATTAACTTATTTAAATGGTACCTACTGTATGGGGGTATGGTTTACATTAAAACCGGAGGATCATGTCAGAGTGTTTGTTTATATTGAGCAGTTGTAGTTGGTAAAATACACTCCCTGGAGGAACACCTTCTATGATGCTGCATTTCTTACCTTCTGCCCTTCCCCCATTTGTTATCTCTCATCTCAACTTTACATTTTATTTGGTCAAATTTAATATCACATTAATCAGCCTTGGTATTCATTGTGTGTTATTAATTTGTTGGATTATTGTAAGAAAAAATTAATGTGTTATGTCATTTCTGATGTCAGAGTTTGACATTGAATGTGCAGATGTGAATATCAGTAAGTTGTGAAAATAAATCAAGAACTTGTGGTTCTAACAAAAAAAAAGCAGTTCACTGATATTCATGGCATTGTCTCATTTGAGGATGATTTGAGTCTGACCAACAAACCATTTCATGTAGTCACCCAATTTAGTTAAAATTTTCTTTAACTTAATTAAATAAAATAACTCTGGCAGGCTAAGATTTGTACAATTTGTTTATAAGATTTATTGATACGTCCATTGCTCTTGATGTGGTGGTCTCTGCCACATTGGGGAGACGGAACACCAACTTGCAGAACATTTCAGGGTACAGCCCTGGAATGCCAAAACTAAATGACCTCACCACCTTGTGGCCGAATGCTTTAACTCCCCCTCCCAATCTGTCAAGAACATGCAAGTACTCTGCTGCCACCCCCTCCAAGCTCTAGCTACCTAACGCTTGTAGGAAGAACACCTCGTCTTCTGCCTTGGGACCCACTAACTACATAGGATCAATGTAGATTTCTGGTCAAAGCACAGCAGGCCAGGCAGCATCTCAGGAATAGAGAATTCGACGTTTCGAGCATAAGGCTTATGCTCGAAACGTCGAATTCTCTATTCCTGAGATGCTGCCTGGCCTGCTGTGCTTTGACCAGCAACACATTTTCAGCTGTGATCTCCAGCATCTGCAGACCTCATTTTTTACTCAATGTAGATTTCACCAGTTTCCTTATTTCCCCTCCCCTCCACCCACCTCCACACCACACACCTTGTCCCAGATCCAGAGTTGAAAAATGTGGTGCTGGAAAAATGCTTAGAGGCCATACCTCTAGGAATTCCCTGGCTGTTCTCTGGCATGGACTCATCCACAGATTCTATCAACAAACACATTAACCTGGACCCAATATACCGGCCACTGCAGCGGACAGTTGGAACTGACAACCAGAAGCGGCAGAGACAAACCACTATAAATGCCAGAGGAAACATCACAGACGCGCTTCACAAGAGGCTCCTAAGCATTGAGGATGTCACCTAGACGGGGGATGAAACGTCTGCAACAAAAATTCAGCTCGGCGTACAGAACCACAACAACAAGCACCCGAGCTACAAATCTTCTCACAAACTTTGAATTGAGCATAGGAGTTGGGACATCCTGTTGCAACTGTCACACATGCCACACAATACAAGGCGTGGTCCTTCTCTGACTTACCATCCCTTTGAGTATTAGGGGGAAGACATCCCTTTAATTGTAACATTTAGGAAAGATGCCTTACTTCAACAAAAATGTGCTGTGCTCACAGATGTTTGGACAGAGGAAGGGATGAAGCTCAATCTTCATTCAGAAAAAGAGGGGAGCAGCAGTAGCTTTAGAAGCTCATGGTTTAACTTGTGCATTCAGACAATAGGGGGGCTCTTCTGGGCAAAATCTGGGAGTGAAGCAATGTCTTCCCCCTTTCCATTCCTTATCCTGGGAGGGAGAGAGAAGGGGGGAAGCACTGTTCACTTGCAACAACGGGAGGCAGAGAGTATGAATCCAAGCAGGGAGCAGACTCTGCAAAAGTCAGTTTCAGTCGGCTTCTTCTAGAATATTGTGTGCAATTCTGGTCTCCCTCCTATAGGTAGGATGTTGTGAAACTTGAAAGGATTCAGAAAAGATTCACAAGGCTGTTGCCAGGGTAAATGGGTTTGAACCACAAGGAGAGGCTGAATAAGGTGGGGCTGTTTTCCATAGAGCATCGCAGGCTGAGTGTGTGTTTTTTAAAGAGGTTTATAAAAACTTGAGGGGTGTGGATGGGGTGAATAGACAAGGTCTTTTCCCTGGGATAGGGGGAGTGCAGAACTAGAGGGCATAGGTTTAGGGCAAGACGAGAAAAATTTAAAAAGGACCTTGCAGTCAACCTTTTTTTGCACAGGGTGATACGTGTATGGAATGAGCTGCCAGAGGAAGTGGTGGAGGCATCTGGATGGGTATGTGAAAAGGAAGGGTTTAGAGGGATATGGACTAAGTGATGGCAAATGGAACTAGACTAATTTTGGATATCCGGTCGGCATGGACAAGTTCGATTGAAGGATCTGTTTCTGTGTTTTATGTCTCTGACTCTATGACTGGTGAAAAGCGTTGGCATTCGTCAAAACATTTATGCAACAGAAAATTATAAGAGGGTAAAGATAAGCCTCACGTCACTGATCCATGAATCCTGGTGTAATATGGATGTATTCCCAGTAATAGAGTCAGTATGGTATGGAAGGAGTCCAAAAGACGGCTTCTTTTACAAAAAGTCACACTTAAAACTTAAATCTGAGTCTTCTGGAAATGTAAGACAACCGTGTGTTAATATAAGACAGATAAGTCTGGGGTATATGTTACATATTTGATGGAATGTTTATGGCTCTAAAAGCCTGATTTGCAGTTGTTTCAGGGCTCATAATATTGTATATCTTCACTTTTCGAAAGTTCACTTTACACTACTTCACTTTTACAAAAGACCGACATTAATACCTGTTCTCACAAACCGAAAGAAATCCGAAGAGGATTGTCGCTTTTACAAAGAAAGGCATAATATAAATTAATTCATGGTAATTGCTTCTTCGCTTTAGGCCATTTCGGCTTATGAAAGGAACACTCTACTTTCAAATAGTGAGTGAAAGCTGTATCAATACAATACAGCACAATCACAGGCCCTTCTCACTTGGTTTAGGCATACACACACCCTCAAGCCTGTGCTAATTCTTAATCCTTACTTATTTATTGCCCATGTGTGGTTTCTATTCCTCTGTTCACCTCCCCTTCATGTGTCTATCAAGATACACCTTAAACGTTGTTAAGGTGCCTGCTTCCACTGCCTCCACTGGCAGTGGGTTTCAGAAACCCATCATCCCTCTGTGTAAATTCCCCAGCCCCACCACTTCTCCCCCAAACAGTCCCCCTCTCACCTTGAACCTGTGCCCTCTTTTAGTTGACCTTTCCACTTTGGAGGGAAAAAACCGCCTCTGACTATCATAGAATCCCTGCAGCATGGAAACAGACCATTCAGCCCAACAAGTCAACACCAGTCCTCTGAAGATTAACACATAGAGAGCCGTTCCCTTACCCCTGTTATCTACATTTACTCCTGACTAATGCACCAAACTTACACATCCCTGAACATTGGGGCAATTTACACACAGACAATCCAACTTAACCTGCCTCTCCCTGGACACGATGGGTAATTTAGCATCGCTAATCCACCCTAATCTATACATGTTTGGATTGTAGGAGGAAGCCGGAAAACCCAGAGGAAGCCCACACAGACACGGGAGGTTGGGTGCAGGGACAATGTGCCAACTCCACACAGATAGTTGTCTGAGACTAAAATCGAACGCAGGTCCCTGGCACTCAGTGCGAACCACTGAGCTACCCTGCCACCCCTGTCCAGCCAACCTGTGTGTCTCATCATTTTGTTGAGGTCTCCTCTCAGCCACTGTTTTTCCAAAGAAAACAATCCAGGTTTATGCCTCCTCTGCTCGTAACGAGAGCCCTCCAGACTAGGCAATGTCCTGGTGAACCTTGTCTGTACCTCCTGCCAGAGCATCCACATCCTTCCAGTAGCACAGTGACCAGAACTGCACACAATATTCCGAATGTGGCCTGAATAAACAGCTGTAACGTAACTCTTACACTCAAGGAAGCGTGCTGTGTACCTTCTTGACCACCGTGCCCACCTGCATTCCCACTTCCACGGATCCAAATGCCCAGATCCCTCTGTATGCCAGTGCTCCTATGTGTTCTGCCATTTATCATACCAATTCTTATATTTCCTTCGTCTCTATTGACCTTCACCTTAACTGTCTTTCTCTCCATCTCTTTTATCCCCCCTCCTCACATCAGCATATCATAAGGCCATAGGAGCAGAAATTAGGCCATTCAGCCCATTGAGTCTGCTTCGCCATTCAATCATGGCTGATACGTTTCTCAACCCCATTCTTCCCGTAATCCTTGATCCCCTTGATACTCAAGAACCTATCTATCTCAGTCTTAAATATACTCAGTAACTTGGCCTCTGCAGCCTTCTGTGGTGGTGAATTCCACAGATTCACCACACTGGCTGAAGAAGTTTCTCTCCCCTCTGTTCTAAAATGTCTTCCCTTGAAGTGAAAGCTGAGCCCTCAGGTTCTAGTCTCTCCTACCAATGGAAATATCTTCTCAACATCCATGCTGTTCATTATTCTGTAGGTTTCAATTAGATCCCCTCTCATCCTTCTGAACTCCATGAAGTATAAACCTAGAGTCCTCTAATGTTCTTCATATGTTAAATTTTTCATTCCTGGACCATTCTTGTGAACCTCCTCTGAACATGTTCCAGGGCCACTACATCCTTCCTGCAATATGGGGCCTAAATCTACCTACAGTACTTCAATTGTGGCCTGACCAGAGCCTTACAGAGCCTCAGAAGTACATCCCTGCTTTTATATTCAAGTCTGATCAAAATAAATGCCTTCATTGCATTTGCCTTCCTAACCACTGACTCAACCTGAGAGAGAATCCTGGAGTAGAACTCCATAGTCTCTTTGCACATCAGATTTCTGAATTTTCTCCCCATAATCCTTCTGTTCCAGAGTAGCAGCAGGGATTTCCAGACACCTCGATTGTTTTCAGGGATACCAAAAGATCTTGGGAATTGCCAGTATCTCAGGAGGAGGCAGAGGGGAATGTGGTGTGGTCCTTTAAACTGCAGAACTTTCCAAATTCCATGAGTCAGCAGGAACTCTTTTTGGACCAAGAATCAAAAGAGCCACTAAGAAACTACTGCATCAGAAGACCTCAGAGGCAGAAATTAGGCCATTCAGCCCCATCATGGTTGAGTAATATATCAGCCCAATTCTCGGAGCAAACTCAATGGGCTGAATGGCCTAATTTCTGCCAGTTAACCATCCCTGAGAAGAAGGACGCAAAACAACAAGCTGTTTCCTGGGACAGATGAGCTAAGTGTTTAATAACGTCATGACTAAAAGACAATTTAAGTTTGTCTGTAAAAGGAAAGCCCTGATGTAAAAGGGTTTTTTGCAGGAAAGGCTGCATCAAACAAACCACTAAACCTCGAGGATAAGAAGGTAAGCTACAGACCGGAGAACTCCAGAAATGTGGCGAGGTGGTGGTAGAATCGAAAGAAGCATCACATCACAAATTTGAAAGCCAGGAATCTCCACCAGAATTTAACTCCAGAAAGATGCAGCAGCAGTACTTGGAAGAACAACACTGCAGTGAATCCCTGAACACTTCCAGAGATAGATACTGTCGGTGGAAACTCAGTTAAATTCTGCCATCGATTGGGTGATAGCCAAGTTGTGAGTGAGGTTGAACTTGGTTACTTGAGGAGTTTTATTTTTGGTTGCTACATACAATAAAGTGTAAATGACTGTTTCAGCAGTTTATTGTGTGCAGTTTCTGAGTTAAGAGCCAAATTAAGGCGATTCACCCACAACCACAGTGAGAGGCTGGGATTCATGTTGACTCCATTGCATTCAGCAGTACATCACGTCAATACCCTTATAAAGCGAAGGCTGACAGCACCACCTTTCTCAAACAGAAACACCCAGAGGAGCGTGTCACCCAATAATCTGTAAAATTAGCATGAAAAGTGGTGTAACTTGTTCTAGTGATAAGAGTAAATCCCCAACACTTTAAACTCAACAATCAGCAATTTATTTATCCAACTCTCGTGGTGAACAAATGAACAAAACTATTAACAAACTGTTAACAGGCCAGGAGCAGATGGGTGGCACGGGTTTAGTTGGGGATCATGGACTGGCTGGTTTGAAGGATCTGTTCCAGGCTGCATGACTCCATAGCACTGAATGAATGGGGATCCATCCCAAAGATGATAAAGGTTTCGAGCACCATCTTAGGCAAATGTGTGGACTCAGTCAGCCAGCCAGTTCTCTCCAGGAGATTGTCTCTCAAGAAAGGAAGTGGTTTCCTGTCCCATCAGCCAGATTATCCAGTTTGGATTAGGTCCTATATTTCCAACAAAATAGGTAGACAGGGCAGTGTCTATAACAAATATGTTATTAAACTTGGAAGAGTGCTGAAGACATATACAAGGATGTTGCCAGGACTTAAGGGTCTGTGTAAAAGGGAGAGGTTAGACAAGCTAAGATATTTTTATTTAGAGCATTAGAGACTGAGAGAGGCCCTTAGAGAAGTGAAGAGATCGTGAGACGCATGGAGTGGGTGAATGCACTCACCTTTACCCCGGGTTGGGGAAGTGAGGGCTAGAGGGCATCAGTTTAAGGTTAGAGGAAAAAGAATAAAAGGGAATGTGAGGGGCAACTTTTGTTTTTACACAGACGGTGGTACACATATGGAATGAGATGCCAGCGGAAGTGGTTGAGGTGGGTACATTAACAACATTTAAAAGGCATTTGGACAAATACGTGGATTGGAAAGGTATGAAAGGAAATGGGCCAAGTGCAGGGAAATGGGCTTAGTGTTGATGGACAGTTTGGTCAGCATGGACCATGTTGGGCAGAAGGGCCTGTCTCCTGCTGTAGGACTCTATGATTCGCGTTTCTTTGTAGGTCCGACAGTTTTGAGTTTCCAAATGAACATCTCACTAAATCAGGATGAATAAAATCCAATCTCATTCGTCAGCTGTGATGCAGAGGTGCTGGTATTGAATTGGGGTGGACAAGGTCAGAAGTCACACAGCACCTGATGAAGGAGCAGCATTCATGAAAGAGCAATGTTCCTAAAGCTTGTGATTTCAAATAAACTTGTTGCACTGTAACATGGTGTTGTGTGACTTCCGACTTCTTCAACTCTGGCTTTGTCTCAAACTTGATGGGATACCTTGTCCAACTCAGCATATTTTATCAGTATCGCTTGGAGGAATTTTTTTAAGATTAGATTCCCTACAGTATGGAAACAGATCCTTTGGCCCAACAAGTCCACACTGGCCCTCTGCAGAGTAACTCAGCCAGACCCATTCCCCTATCCCTATTCCTCTACATTTACCCCAACTAATGCACCTCACCCACACATCCCTGAACACTACGGGACAATTTAGATGGGCCAATCCATCCTAACCTGCACACCTTTAGACCAGGGGAAGGAAACCAGAGCACTCAGGAGGTAACCCATACAGATGTGGGAGGGGCATCGTGAAAGCTACACACAGGCTGTCACCCAGAGGATGGAATTGAACCCAGGTCAACATCATGAGGCAGTGATACTAACCACTGAGTCACCATGCCACCCCTGAGCCACATAGGTGGGCTTGGGAGGTGGATGTGGGGGGAGGAGAGGGTGAGTCCAGCACAAAACAACAAAAGCCCACTGCACCCACTGTCAGAATAGGCAGGAGGTTCAGCTCTGGGGGTGACCCACTGCAGCATCACTGGTGGAATCTGATTGTTGGATGCACTTGTGCCCCTGCTGGTGCCTCCGCAAGTTGCAGGACAATGTGAACCTCCGCCCGCAGTCGGGGCAGGCAAACGGCCTCTCCCCGGTGTGGACCCATTGGTGGGCCAGCAGTTTGGAGGAGCGGGTGAACCCCTTCCCACACTCGGGGCAGCTGAATGGCCTTTCCCTGGTATGGACCCGCCGGTGGGACAACAGGTCAGAGGAATTGCTGAAGGCCTTACCACACTCTGGGCAGGCGAAAGGCCTCTCCCCCGTGTGGATTCGCCGATGTCTCAGCAGGTCGGAGGAATTGCTGAAGGCCTTCCCGCACTCTGGGCAGCTGAAGGGCCTCTCACCTGTGTGAACCCGCTGATGGGCCAGCAGGTTGGAGGATTTACTGAAGGCCTTCCCGCACTCTGGGCAGCTGAAGGGCCTCTCCCCCATGTGGACCTGCTGATGGGCCAGCAGGTTGGAGGAATTGCTGAAGGCCTTCCCACACTCTGGGCAGCTGAAGGGCCTCTCCCCCGTGTGGACCCGCCGGTGCCTCAGCAGGTTGGAGGAGTCGCTGAAGGCCTTCCCACATTCGGGGCAGCTGAATGGCCTCTCCCCCGTGTGGACTCGCCGGTGCTTCAGCAGGTCGGAGGAATTGCTGAAGGCTTTCCTGCACTCATGGCAACTGAAGAGCCTCTCCCCTGTGTGGAATCGCTGATGGGTCTGGACGTTGTCCACCCAAGTGAACCCTTTCCCGCACCTGGAGCAGCAAAACATCCTCTCACCAGTCTGTATTTGCTGGTGGGCCAGCAGGACACAGGAGCAAGTAAAGCCCTTCGCCTGCTCGAGGCAGGAGAACGGCCTCTCCCCAGTGTGATTGCACTGATGAGCTGCTAGGACAGGTGGGACACGGAAGCCCTTCCCGCAGTCGCCACACTTCCATGGTTTCTCAACGTGGCGTGTTTCCTCAGGTTTCTCCATGGCTGAAGCTTCAGCTGCACACACACACACGTGTACAATCCCGCAGTGAATTCCTCTATCCACGCAGTAGAGTTGTTTCAGGTTCCACACACAGTGCGCTGCAACAGTAGGGTCTTTCAACCAGTCCCCCCGTACTCAAACAGGAACCAAAAAGAAAGCTTTGCTCCTTCTCACAGAATCATAGTTGAAAATTGTTGCGGTCCTGATGGATTGAGTGACTGTCAGACATTGATGTGAAAGTGAGGACTGGAGACGCTGGAGAGTCAGAATCAAAAAATGCGTCGTTGGAAAAGCGCAGCACGGCAAGCAGCATCAGAGAAGCAGGAGAATCAACATTTTGGACATAAGCCCTTTATCTGTCGACTTTGAAACTTCGGTCTTCAGATAGTCTGTAAGAAAAGATTACAAAAGTCATTACTGCCAGTCTGGTTAAGAATGAGACATCAAGGCATTTACACTGACACCAGAGAGAAACTGAACATATAGATGTGGCAAATGTGAGTGGCAAGCCAGAGTGATAGAGATATGTAGCACAGAAACAGACCCTTCGGTCTAATTCATCCGTGCCAACTAGATAACCTAACCTAATCTCGGCCGATTTGCCAGCATTTGGCCCATATCGTCTGAACCCTTCCTAATCGTCTACCCATCCAGATGCCTTTTCATGTCATAATTGTGCCAGCACCCACCACCTACTCTGACAGCTCTTTCCTTAAATATGCCACTTTCTGCATGAAAGACTTATCCCTTAGGTTCCTTTGTTAAGTTCTTTTGCTTGAGCTTCTTACACTGCAATACGCCAACTTCTGTGAACAACCAAACTTTACTGAATAAAGTACACGCTGTGGAGAAACTCTTAACACCCTTCGTAATGCTTATACACTACAGTACAAAAAAACACCCTTAAACAAAGTAAAACTGAAACAGAGGCTTACAGTTGAAGTTAGAAGGGCAGAAGGAGACAGTGCTAGCAGCCTTTCTCCACACAGTCCACTGCTTAACTCACCCAAACGAGACTTCAGCTTTCAGGACTGACCACTCCCCTTTCATTGTACAGGTCACTTCTAAAACATAAAAGCTTTGGCCTCAAGTCTCATCTGTTCATATCTGACCAAAAATGCCTCCCAATACAGTTTTACATCTCTGTACTAAACCAGTCGCTTCGGAGCCCGGGTCTTTTTACCACCCCTCTGAAAAAAAACCAAGGACACAGCATCCTTAAGAAGAAGGACCAGCTTTGTGACAGAGGGATATAGGCCAAACACTGGCAGGTGGGATTAGATTAGTTTGAGAACATAGCATGGAATAGTTGGACTGAAGGGACTGTTTCTGTGCTGTTTGACGTGGTAACTGTTCTGAAATGGTCTGAAAACTATTTTCTTACCTTCCCCCATAAATATCCACTTCTTTGTTGCTCCAAAATCAGATGAACTCAGCCTTGAATATATTCAATGATCCTATAACTGCAGGAAGACTCCCCACTTCTGAACTCAATTCCTCTTGCTAATATACCACTTGCCTTGCTCATTGCTTGCTGCACCTATCTGACAACTGGCAGTGACTAGTATGGAAGGACGCTGAGGCCTCTTTATACACATTCCTGATGAAGGGCTCAAGCCTGTAACGCTGACTCTCCTGCTCGTCGGATGCTGCCTCATCTGCTGTGCTTTTCGAGCATCACACCTTTTGACTCTGATCTCCAACATTCGCAGTCCTCACTTTCTGCACATCCCAATAAATCACCATTTAAACAATGCATCTCCTTTCTGCTTCCCCCGCCTCGCAAGGGAATGCTATCACTTCACATCGTGGCCCTGCATTTTCCATGAGGTTGCCAACCGCGACACAGACTGGCCAAACTCTTCCAGAATCTGTCCCCTCCATAAATTGTGATTGAACGCGAGAGATAGACACAATAGGGGGCTCTCTGATTAGCGGGAGGACCACGCTCTTTCCGGTCCTCCAGGGCTTCCTATTGGCCCAACAAAAGAAGAGCACGCGCAGGTTTTGCTGACACCGGCGAACATGCGCAGTGTGTGTTGTCACCGAGGAGCACGCGCAAGATGCTGTGTGAAGTTGCTGGTGTTCCTGACAGATTTTGTGCCCAAATGACAATCAGAGACAAGAAAGGCTGGAGCGATGTTTTATATTTATCCTGCGGCTTGACATTTTATTCCTTTTGCATTTTATTTGACTATCCATCTTTTCCTCAGGGTAGGGGACTCCCAAACTGGAGGGCATAGGTTGAAGGTGAGAGGGGAAAGATTTAAAAGGGACCTAAGGAGTAGGGAAAAAGTGAAAGTTAATTCCCCTCAAGAAATACTCTTTCCAAACCTGCACATCTTTGGATTGTGGGAAGAAACCGGAGCACCCAAAGGAATCCCACGCAGAGAAGGTGCAAACTCCACTCAGTTACCAGAGACTGGGATCAAACCCGGGTCCCTAGCGTTATAAGGCAGCAGTGCTAACCACTGAGCCTGTTCAGAAAAAAAACAGCAATTGATTTATATTAGGGTGAGAGGGGAAAGGATTAAAAGGGACCTAAAGGGCAACTATTTCACTCAGCAGGTGGTGCGTGGATTGAATGAGCTCCCAGAGGAAGTGGTGGAGGCTGGTACAATTACAATATTCAACAGGCATCTGGATGGGTATGTGAACAGGAAGGTTTGGAGGGATATGGGCCAAGAGCTGGCAAATGTGTCCTGATTAATTTAGGATATCCGATTGGCACGGAACAAACAGTTTGTTTCCATGATCCACTACTCTATGATTCTATTTCTACATAGTCAGAACTGTTATGACACGGACTGCACTCCCCCCACTAATTTAAAACCAAAAAAAGATTTACCCCATGTGCTAATGTGAAAATTCAAGAGGTAAGGAACTGTTTCCAAGTCACTATTTAAAGTTTTATTTAATGATCTAGGACACTAACTTGCAAGTGGAATTTATAAAATATGCCATGTATTGTCTGCCTGCAGATTGCATTTTGCTCAAAAAATGCACAATGTATCTGCAAGTACAAATTCACCCCATAGACCTGTGTGTGTGTGTGTGTGTGTGTATGCGCGCACACATGAGAGAGAGAGAAAAAGTTTAGTTCCATACTGTATATCTCTATGTCTATTGCATAACAGATGCTTTTATTTCTGTTGATGTAAATATTGTTATAAATCACAGCTGGGTACTAATACTCAAATGTAAGGGAGAGAGAATTCTTCAATTAGGGCACTACAAGAATCCTAGCAGACCCCTATTTCAGGTTTACTTGCCAATGAACAGACACAAACACCTATTTAATTCAAATTTTTCGCCTTTTTTGTTATATTTTCTGGTATTATGATACTCGGTGTCTGGATGGTTTACAGGCTGGGAGACTGTAGGTTGGACTTTGATTGACTGAATGTTTTATTGTTCCGGAAGGTGTCGAAGGAGGTTAAAGCTTCAGCAGAAATGAAGCACAGCTGAGAACAGACAACAACTGTGTGGGAACAGGAAGATCAACCAAGGACATAGAAACCAGGACCTGAAATCTGAGCTGACACCAGACTGCCCTGTGGTCAGTGCTTTGATTAGCAGTGTCAACCCTCTACCTTTACCTAGCTTCCCATTTGACTTGAATGCCACATCTCCCCTCAATATTTAGGATCCAATCCTTGTCATCCTGAAGCTATGTCTCTGTAAGGAGTCTCAGATCATAATTATTCTCTTCAATGTGTGCAGTCAATTCATTCACTTTTGTTACGTTGTAGCGCTATTACGACAAGGGTAACCCCCTCTGCTAAATTAAACCAGCAATATAGAGATGATTCAACCCATGCAGTAATATGTAAAAGTTCGAGGGGCAAATAACTATCCCAAAGGTAAATATTTAAATTAAAAATTAACAACTTTATTCTTTGTGTCCAACAGAGAATATTAGAACTCACAAAAATGCCCGGTTTTATAGTCCAAAACATCAGATCATTTTATTGGTGTTAATATTATCAAAATACTTAATTCAAACTTGATTGGACTTTGGTATTTTGGGGCAAACTTTAAACGGATTGGTCGAATTTAAATTTGTTTGTGCCTCATGGCAACCCAGTTGCTCTATTTGTGTTGACCAAATATTACATTCTCATCTTGTTTAGAACATTTTATTCTGCTCAATTTGTTTACTCTCTTAAAGGTACAGTACCTCTACCCCTTCATAACAAGCACACATACAGATTCTGACCTTTTAGTTTTATTGTTAGTAATCTTTTGAATCCAGTTTTAATTGCTGGTACGTTTATTCTCCTTGTTCCTTTCTATTGTTCTCTGATGTCCATTTTCCACATCACTACATTGCTTATCTACCTTGATTTGGATTGGCCTTGCTAAATTGCCCTTGGTGCCCAGGGATGTACAGGTTAGGTGGCTTAGCCAATGGGAAATGCAGGGTTATAGTTGCGTAGTAATAGAAGCAGGAGTAGGCCATTGGGCCTGTTGAGCCTGCTTTACCATTTATTAAAATCGTGGCTGATCTATCCATCATCTCAGCTCTTCTTACTTGCATTATCCCGACCACCCTTGATTCCCTGAGGGGTGGGGGCGGGAGCAGGATGCTCTTTGGAGGGGTCAGAATGGACTTGATGGGCTGATTGGCCTGCTTCCACACTGTAGGACTTCTATGATTTACCGCAGTTGGGTTTGCCTCAGATCACAGCTCCCAGAATCTCCAACCGTCTGCAAATCGAAAGACAAGTCTCCCCCCCCGCCCTCTCGTATGTATGTTATCTAAATGCTTAATCATTTCTAGTGAATACAGCCCACGCCTCCCGCTGCTGCCAGTAACCTTTACAATGCTGATGTAACAATGCCATTCCTGCAGTACTGTAAACCGTAAGGCTTCTAACAATACCAGTTACTCATTCACCGCTCCTGATGGACAGCATTGGAAACAAAACGAAGGAGGCTGACAGAAATGAGCAGTTTAACTCAAAATTCCACCGAGCCCTTCACTGGGCACCCCAATCAGCACACTGTCCTTACTGCTGGTCAGCCTTAAAGCTCTTCACCCCCACAGTGCAATGAATTCCCACATTCCACCAAAATCCTAGATGTACTCATGTACTCAGTTGCTGTCTCACCAATGAAAGGTTTCATTGTAACTTTTGCTTCCAGTAAAGGCAAAACATCTTTGAAAGCTGCTCTGAAAGTCCAGTCTTCACAACAACACTTCTGTTTTCACGCAAGATGATTAAAGTCATACAGCACAGAAACACAGCCTTCAGTCCAACTTATCCATGCCGACCAGATATCCTAAACTCATCTAATCCCATTTGCCAGCATTTGGCCTGTATCCCTCTAAATCCTTCTTATTCACATACCTACCCAGATGCCTTTTAAACGTTGTAATTGTCGCAGCCTCCCCACTTCCTTTGGCAGCTCACTTCAAACATGCACTACCCCCGTGTGAAAAAGTTGACCCTCAGGTCCGTTTTAGATCTTTCCCCTTTCACGTGAAACCTATGCCCTCTAGGTTTGGAGTCGCCTACCATGGTGAAAAGATTTTGGCTATCCAACCTATCCATACCCATTATAAACTTCTGTAAGGTCACCCATCAGCTTCCAATGCTCCAGGGAAATTATCCCTGGCGTATTCAGCATCTTCCTATCGCTCAAACCCTCCAACTCTGCCTACATCTTTGTAAAGCTTTTCTGAACCCTTTTAAGTTTCACAACATTCTACCAGAGGGCGGCAACTGGAATTGCACACACTTTTCAAAAGTGGCCTAACATGACCTCCCAACCCCTGTAATTTTTTTTTAATTGGGTAATGCTGCGTGATTCCCCAGTTTGTATTTTTTTCTTTTTTTATTTAAAATAAACCCCCACACTACCGCCTAACTGCGGTAGCGCTTATTTAGTGCCCAGCACCCATGTTGTGTGTGTGTGTGTGCAGGTGAGAGACACAAGGTGCACAAATCTTTATTCAATTTCCACCACCAGGAAGATAGGAAAACCCGCGGGTGACAAGTGACAAGCACTGCCCTTCACATCAAAGGGCAATGATGTGTGCAGTCTCCTGTTTATTATTTTTTTCTTTTACTTTGGTCCAGTGACAAGCACTGCCCTTCACAAAGGGAATCTCCTGCTTTTTTTTTCTCTTACCCCCGCATTATCGCCTAACTGCGGTGTGCTTATTTTTTCAAATTTCAGATTACTACTTCCAAATTTCATCAAGGCTCATACTATGAGCCAGGCACGAGGAGAATGTGCAAACTTCACGCAGTCAGCAACCTGAGGCGGGAATTGAACGCGGGCCTCTGGCACTGTGAGACAGCAGTGATAGCCACTGTGCCACCATGCCGCCCAACCCCTGTACTCATTGCTCTGACCAATAAAGGAAAGCATACCAAATGCCTTCTTCACTATCCTGCCTCCCTGCAATTCCACTTTCAAGGAATTATGAACCTGCAAGGACACTTTGTTAAGCAAAACTCCCCATTAACGATGTAAGTCGTGCCCTGATTTGCCTTACAAAATGTAACACCTCACATTTATCTAAATTAAACTCATTCTGCCACTCCTTAGCCCATCAGCCCATCCGATCAATTCTAATTTATATTGAACTTCGTTTCCTCTCTCATCCCCTAAAAGCTGAGAATCTCCATCCCACACACACTTCCTCCATTCTGACTTTGCTGAACCTAATTCCTGCTGTAACTCATCCTGAAGGGTGTGGTTCATGCTGATTAACAGACTCTCACTCGGGGGAGGTGGAGATCTAATTGAAACAGACAGAATTCTGACTGGCCTGGACAGAGTTCAGGGGAAGATGTTCCTATTGGTAGGAGAGTCTAGGACCTGAGGGCACAGCATCAGAGTAAAAGGAATATCTTTTAGAACAAAGATAAGGTGAAACATTTTCAGCCGGTGAGTGGTGAATATGTGGAATTCATTGCGACAGAAGGCTGTGGAGGCCAGGTCACTGAGTAGATTTAAGATGGAGGTAGATGGTTCTTGAGTATCAAGGGGGTCGAGGGTTACAGGGAGAAAGTGGGAGAATGGGATTGAGAAACTGATCAGCCAGAACTTAATAGTGGAGCAGCCCTGATGGGCTGAGAGGCCTAATTTCTGCTCCTGTGTTTTATGGTCTCTTGCTGTCCTGGACTAGGAGTGTGCAAATTGGGAGCAGGAATAGGCCATTTAGCCTGTCGGGTTTGCACCAGCATTGAACAGATCATAAGTAGATATGATCTAAAGGGTAAAAACAAGGACTGCAGATGCTGGAAACCAGAGTCTAGATTAGAGTGGTGCTGGAAAAGCACAGCAGGTCAGGCAGCTCCTCGGATGCTGCCTGACCTGTCATGAAAATGCCTACATTCAGGTTAATAGGATGGAATTTTTTCCACTCGAGCAGAGGAGGATTATAAAATCAAGAGGGGTATAGATGAGGTGAATGGCCAAAATCCTTTATCTAGGCTGGGGGTTCAAGACTATGCAGCAAATCTTGAAAGAAAGAGAGGAGAAAGATTATAAAAGGACATGAGGGTCGCCATTTATTCCACCCCCCCTCCCCCTCCAAGAGAGTGGTTTGTGTGTGGAATGAATTTCCAGACAAAGGGGTGGATACAGATACAGTTAGAACATTTAAAGACATTTGGATTAGTACATGAATGATGAAGTTGATTTTAAATAAATGTAAAGCACTGGATTTTGGAAAAGCAAATCAGAGCAGGACTTATACAGTTTATGGTAAGGTCCTGGGGTGTGTTGCTGAACAAAGAGGCCTTGGAGTGCGGGTTCATAGTTCCTTGAAGGTATGCTTTCCTTTATCGGTTACAGCACTGAGTAAAGGAGTTGGGAGGTAGGTGAACCTCTAAGGGGAGCCTTTTCACACAGAGTAGTGCATATATGAAATGACCAGCCAGAGGAAGTGGTGGAGACTGGTATAATTACAGAATTTAAAAAGGCATTTGGATTGGTCTATAATAAAACGGATATGGGCCCGGGGCTGGCAAATAGACTACATTAGGATAACTGGTAGGCATGGACAAATTGAACCGAAGGGTCTGTTTCTGTGCTGTACTTCTCTATGACTCCAATATAAAGATTCAGAGGGATATAGGTTAAACACAGGCAGGTGGGTCCAGTTTAGTTTGAGAACATAGTCAGCGTGGATTAGTTGGACTGAAGGGTGTGTTTCTGTAACTGATTTGTACTGGTCTTGCCTCCCCCATAACCGTCACTTCTTTGTTGTTCAAAAATCAGATGAACTCAGCCTTGGATATATTCAGTTACTCCCAAACTGCAGGAAGGCGTCCCCACTTCTCAACTCAATTCCTCTTGCTAATATCCCACTTGCCTTGCTCACTACTTGCAACACCTGTCTGACAACTTGCACTGTCTGGATTAGAAGGACGCAGAGGCTCCTTTGTACATCCACACATCATTTCTGATGAAAGGCTCGAGCCTGAAATGTCAATTCTCCTGTATTTTCCATTGAAAAAAGACCTGGACTAACTTTCCCAGAGTCTCTCCCCTCCCTGGATTCACTCCGTTTCCCTTCAGTTCCTGCAAGTCAACAGCTGAACCCCGGAATGGAAAAGGGGTTGAGAAAAGAGCGTGCTGTACTCACAGATGTTGGAGAGAGGAAGGAAGTTGCAGTCTGGGGTGAAGCTCAATCTTCATTCAGAGAGAGAGGAGCAGCAGCAACTTCAAAAGTTCGTGGTCCTACTTCCGCGTCCAGACAATGGGTTTGCTGTGATTGGCAGGAGGACCAGTCTCCATCCGGTCCTTCAGAGCTTCTCATTGGTTCATCAAAACAAGATCACGGAGTGTTTCCGCTTTTTGCTGACACCGTGGAACATGCGCACTGCGTTGCTGACACCGAGTAGCATGCGCAGTACGGAGATGTTGGCATTACTGACAGATTTTCAAAGATAAAAATCACACAATGCCACGTAGTCGCCCAACGGGTTTATTTGGAATCACTAGTTTTCGAAGCGCTGTTTCTTCATCGGTTGGTTGTGGAGCAGAATCATATCACACAGACTTTATAGTAACAGGATTGCAGTGTCATGGGATGTAATATTAAACAACTTCAGCTGACCTCTACCATCTTTTAGAATGACCATGTTAGTTTTGATTCCTACATCTGTAAATCCCAGAACTTTTCAAAAGTTATGTTCTCAAGATAGCTTTTAACAATAGGTATCATCTCAATCAGATAATGCATTGAAGGTGTTAAGTTAAAGTCTGTTTGTGTCCCAATGTTAGGTCAGACGGATTCTATTTCTATCGTGGTATTACAGAATCTTACGTGTATGCGTTTTTGTGCAAAATAAAATGCGATTCTGCAAGTACAAATTCAACCCACAAACTTGCATGTGTGTGTGTGTGTAGGAGAAACCGAGTGATCATGTGTGTGTGAGAGAGTATAATGGGTTATAAGTCTATGAGAGGGTGTGTGTGCGTGCGTGTGTGTGTGTGTGTGTGAGAGAGAGAGACAGTGTGTAATGGGGTCACCTGCAGTGTGACATGAACCCAATGTCCTGGTTGAGGCCATCTCCATGGGTATTGAACTTGGGTATCAGCCTCTGCTCAGCCACTTTCCTTTTTTTGACTATCCTGAAGTCTACCTTGAAGGATGGTCACCTGAAGGTCCAAAGCTGAATGTTCCGGACTGCTGTAGTGTTCCCCGACTGGGAGGGAACACTCCTGGCTGGTGATTGTTGTGCAGTGTCCATTCATCTGTTGCTGTAGCCTCTGCTCGGTCTCACCAATATACCAAGACTCAGGGCATCGTTGCCTGCAGCGTATGAGATAAACAATGCTGGCTGAGTCACATGAGTACCTGCTGCACTCATTGTAGGTGGTGTCCCCATGTGTAATGGTGGTAATCGTGTCAACACTCTGATACGTCTTTCATCATCTGCCGTGACAGAGTTGTGTCGTGTTGTCCTGAAAGCCAGGTGGTTTTCTGCGAACAATTATCTGTTTAAAGTTTGGTGGTTGTTTGAAGGCGAGAAGTGGAGGCGTGGGGAAGGTCTTGGCGAGGTGCTCATCCTCATCAATAATGTGTTGCAAGCTGCGAAGAACGTGGCATAGTGTTTCGGCTCCTGAGAAGTTTTGGACAACAAAGGGTACCATTTTGGTTGCAGCTTGTGTCTGTCTCCTAAAGGAAGTCATTACAGTTTCTTGCTGTGACACATTGGAACTGGCAGTTGATGAGTTGAGCATTGTACCCCGTTCTTATGAGAGCACGCTTGTGTACTTCCAAGTGTCTGTCACGTTCCTCTTCACCTGAACAGATCCTGTGTGTGCGAAGGGCTTGTCCAGAAGGGATGGCTGTTTTAATATGTTTCACTACAGAATTGCAGCACTGTCAGGTTATCCGTGGGTTTGCGGGATAGAGAAGTGCTGAGATACCCATCCTTGATAGAGCTGCATGTGTTCAAAAATGAGACAGATACTAAATAGTGTGGCGAGTGTGATTTTGGGATGAAACTTGTTAATACCACAGCATCGTTGTTTCAGTGACTCCTCACCATGGGTCCAGAGGAAGAAATGTCATCAATATATCTGGTGTATAGTGTTGGTTGGAGGTCCTGTGCAGAAAAGAAGCCTTGTTCGAACCTGTGCATGAAAGCGTTGGCATACTGGAGTGCAAATTTGGTCCCCATGGCTGTTCCATGTGTCTGGATGAAGAACTGGTTGTTAAAGGTGAAAATGTTGTGGTTGAGAATGAAGTGGATGAGTTGTAGGACAGCGCTCAGAGATTGGAAATTGTTGGTATTGAGTACTGAGGCTGTTACCGTGATGCCATCATCGTGAGGAATGCTGGTGTAGAATACTGACACGTCCACGGATTCAACTAGTCTGTGGATGCTGAGCGTCTGGAAGGATTGGATCAGAAGTCTTGATGAATGCTGTCAGTTCATGGTTGTATTCTTTGGTCAGATCAGCTGGTAGTTGCCTGTCGTGTTCCTGTTCAGTTGTTTGTACACTTCCTTGCAGAACTGAAAATGTGTTGCTGGAAAGCGCAGCCGGTCAGGCAGCATCCAAAGAGCAGGAGAATCGATGTTTCTGGCATGAGCCCGTCTTCAGGAATGAGGAAAGTGTGTCCAGCAGGCTAATATAAAAGGTAGGGTGGACGGACTTGGGGGAGGGGCATTGGAAATGCGATAGGTGGAAGGAGGTCAAGGTGAGGGTGATAGGCCGGAGAGGGGGTGGGGGCGGAGATGTCAGGAAGAAGATTGCAGGTTAGGAAGGCGGTGCTGAGTTCGAGGGATTTGACTGAGACAAGGTGGGGGAAGGGGAAATGAGGAAACTGGAGAATTCTAGGTTCATCCCTTGTGGTTGGAGGGTTCCTAGGTGGAAGATGAGGCGCTCTTCCTCCAGCCGTCGTGTTGCTATGGTCTGGCAATGGAGGTGTCCAAGGACCTGCATGTCCTTGGCGGAGTGGGAGGAGGAGTTGAAGTGTTGAGCCACGGGGTGGTTAATCCGGGTGTAGGTTGGTGGGGTGATAGGTGGTAGGGTTCTGTCCTGGTGGCGATCGGAGGGGCGGGGCTCAAGGGCGGAAGAGCGGGAAGTGGAGGAGATACGGTGGAGGGCATCATCAATCACGTCTGGGGGGAAATTGCGGTCTTTGAAGAAGGAGGCCATTTGGGTTTTACTGTATTGGAACTGGTCCTCCTGGGAGCAGATGCGGCAGAGACGAAGAAATTGGGAGTATGGGATGGCATTTTAAAAAGACATGACGGGCACCTTTTTATTTTAAGACAGAGAATAGTTCTCATGTGGTATCAATGTCCAGAGGAGGTGGTGGATGCAGGTACAGTTACAGTGTTTAAAAGACATTTGGATAAGTACATAGAGTCATAGAGATGTACAGCATGGAAACAGACCCTTCGGTCCAACCCGTCCATGCCGACCAGATATCCCAACCCAATCTAGTCCCACCTGCCAGCATCCGGCCAATATCCCTCCAAACCCTTCCTATTCATATACCCGTCCAAATGCCTCTTAAATGTTGCAATTGTAACAGGAAAGGTTCAGAGAGTCTGGGCCAAACACTGGCAGGTGGGACTAGTTTAGTTTCAGAACACAGTCTGCATGGACTAGTTGGACTTAATGGTCTGTTTCTGTGCTGTATGACTGTAATTGTTCTATACTGGTCTTAAAACCAGTTTCTTACCTTCCCCAATACTCATCCACTTCTTAGTTCTTCAAAGTCAAATGAACTCAGCGTTGAATACATTCAATGGCTGACCTAACTGCAGGAAGACATCCCCGCTTGTGAACTCAACTTCTCTTGCTAATATATCACTTGCACTGCTTGCTGCTCCTGTCTGACAACAGATAGTGACTGGTGTAGAAGGACGCTGAGCCCCCTTTGTCCATCCACAAATCATTCCTGATGAAGGGCTCGTGCCCAAAACATTGACTCTCCTCCTCCGCAGTTGCTGACTGACCTCCTGTGCTTTTCCAGCGCTACACTTTTCAACTCTGATCTCCATCATCTCACTTTCATCACATCTCAACATATCACCATTTAAACAATGCAACTCCTTTCTGCGTTTTTTTTAAACATCAAAGGCTATAGATTGTGCTACTGCATTTGCCATGTGTTTGCAAATTGAGACACAGACCTGGATCAACTTTTCCAGAGTCTGACGCACACACACACCTCGCCCACCTCAATTCACTCTTTCCTTTCAGTTGCTGCGTATTAACAATTGAACCCCAGAATGAAATAAAAAATGGATAAAGTGGTGATAAACAGACTGCTGTACTCACAAAAGTTAGACAGAGGAAGGAAGTTACAGTCTGGGGTAAAGTTCACAGAGGAAGGAGCAGCAGCAGCTTCAGAACTCATGGACCAACCTCCACATTTCGACAATGGCCGGCTCTGATTGGCAGGAGGAACAGTCTCTTTCTGGTCCTCCAAGGTTCTTCATTGGTCCATGGAAAAGAGCTGACGCGCAGTTTCTGCGGGCACCAAGGAATATGCGCAGTGTTTTGCTGACACCGGTGGTCATACGCAGTCCTTGCTGACACCGCGGAGCATGCTCAGTATGCAGGAATTTGTTACAGATTTTAAAGTTAAAAATCACAAAACACCTGGTTATAGTCCGACAGACTTATTTGGAAGCACTAGCTTTCAGAGCGCTGCTCCTTCACCGGGTGACTGTGGAGTATAACATCGTAAGACACAGAATTTATGATCTTATACTCCACACCCGCCTGATGAAGGAGCGGCGCTCCGAAAGCTAGTGCTTCCAAACAAGCCTATTGGACTGTAACCTGCTGTTGTGTGATTTTTAACCTCGTACACCCCAGTCCATCACGGGCAAGTCCACATCATGACAAATTTTAAGTGTCCAACTGCGAATACGAGAGAAAAATACCAAAGCAATTTTTTGTCGAAATGTTTTTTCCCTGTGCCTTGACATGTTATTCCTTTTGCATTTTGTCTGGCTGCTCAATGTTTCTGTCCTTTCCCCAGGATAGAGGTATTCCAAAACTACAGGGTATAGGTTTAGGGTGAGGGGAAAAGATTTTAAAAGATTTAAAAGACTAGGAATATAACATTCACCCCTTACAGGGCGAAAGTGAGGACGGCAGATGCTGGAGATTAGGGTCGAGGCTGTGTGCTGGAAAAGGAGCAGGAGAGTCGATGTTTTCGGCAAAACCCTTCATCAGAAAATAGCCATGGGGAACTGCAGAGCTGCAGCGTAAATGAGTGGGTCTGGGTGGGATGCTGTTGGGAAGGTCGGTTTGAATGGCCAGTAGGGATGATATGCCTTAGCCATGCTTATATTGAGAAATGATTACCCCAAATCTGCTGTGGGACGAGTGGGTTCCAGTTCGTGGGACACTGACATCTGTCCTGGGGAAGGTGGGATTTGTGCTGTCTCTCGCTTCACATTCTGCCCCTTGTCCATTTTCTCCCCACCCACTGCCCCCTGCCCTTTCTCCCCTTTTCACACTGCACCCCGATTCTCTCCCCAACCCTCTGAACCCCAGTCATTCTCTACTCCCCAACCTCTGTCTCCTCTCCATTTCTCTCCCTTCTCCACCACCACCAGTGCCCCCGCCGGTCCTTTCTCGTGCCTCAGCCCTCTTTGATCTAGTGGCCGAGCAGAGGCTGATAGCCAAGTTTAGAACACATGAGGATGGCCTCAGCCGAGACCCTGGGTTCATGTCACACTACAGGAGACCCACCTACACAATATACTCTCACACATACAAGCACACTCTCTTACATACTCACACGCTCGTGCAGACCCTCACTGATAGACATGCTCTCTCTCTCAGACACACAGTAACATAACCCCACACTCAAACCCACGCACACACCATCTCACATGCTTATACTCCATCACACACACGTACACACACTGTACCGAGCATGCACACGCAAACTCAACCCTCTCTCTCATGCATGTACTCACATAGAGAAGTATTTGGGGTGAATCTGCGTTTTCAGGATTATATATTTGGAAATAGAACCAGTCTCACTCAAGATTAGGATACAGAGAGACCGTACCCTCACAGTTTTCATGCATTGTCTGACCTGAAGTGTCACCTCCTTTTATAAACCTTAAGTTACCTGGAGAATGTGACTTTTAAAACGTTCTGGGGTTTACAGATTAATGAATCGAAATCTACAACCCGTTTTAAAAGATGAAAGACTCTACAGCAATCTAGATTTCTTCAATATATCATTTATGTTACATGACACTATAATCTTTTATTCTATATTCTGTGTCTTATGATCCTCCTCCACAGAACCAGAGGTCCAAGGAGATCTGTCCCAACTTTCCAACCTACCTTCATTGCTGCCACTCCTCAGGCACGGCACCATTCACGTCAACCTGTTCATACCCTGAGACCAACGAGCCACATGCCATGGGCGCAGCCAGCTCCAGAAGCAGCTGAGACTTGCTCAGTATGAAATACATTGTACATTCCTCCCAGAATTTCAAGCAGCAAAGCGTTTCAAGAACATCTGCTTGTCGATCTGTCTTCTGCTCCCAGAACACTGCTGTTTGTCCCGTCCCCAGGGACCGGGCTCTCTCCACTAGCGGATAATTGAACCATTTTGTTTCTACTTGCAAGCTGTGCTGGTGGAAGGCAGAGCCCATTCGCTCTTCTGCTCTCTCTCACTATCACATGGGGTAGGAGACGAATGCATCAAAGGACAACTTTGAACTTGCTCCAAAGGTCTGTTATGGGAGAAATGGCAAGGTGATGTGCTATCGGGACAGACAGAAATGGAGACCGGAGAGTCTTCCCTCAGGTAAATTGATACGAGTGCCTTCTTGTGCAGCCTGTTTGGTGTTCAGACTTTGCCTTGACACAGCAATCCTGCAGAAAGTATTTTGTTACACGGGCGTCTGTTTCTTTACCGCAGGAAATGGACAAAAACAGCAAGTCACGTGTTTCAACTTCACCAGTTCATTACCATCTGAGAGAAGAGGTTTCACACTTGAGGTCAGAACACACCGACAGAAGAGGACAAGACAACTCAGAGCTCCACAAGGGTGCCGGCGCAACTGTGTAAATCTGACCCGAACCACTCTCTGCACAAAAACGTCCGACATAAACTCATTTTACCTTCCTTTTTCTCGGTCCCACATCAACCTGTTCAACACGATCTCCAACCATTTCACTTCCCTGTTTTCTGCCTTGCCCGTACTCCAGACAGCCCAACCTCGTTTCACCAAGGTGCTTTTTGAGAAAATTAATCAGGCAGTTTTGCACAAGTCAAGTTTTAGAAGAAGCCCGGGCTCGTCCGGGATTTGAATCCTCCTGAATATCCAAGGGCTCAAACATACCTGCCAGGTGAAGCAGCACTTTTGCCACAACCTAGTCCACTGCATTCGCTGCTCACAGTGTCGTTTCCCCAATGTAGCATGAAGCATAAACTGGGTGACTGCTTCGCACAACATCCCGGTTCTGCCCGCAGGAAAAAGGCCCTGACCTGGCGGTTGCCTGCCACTTTAACACATCACCCTGTTCCCTGACCAACATCTCTGTCTCAGGCTTGCAGCAGTGTTCTAGCTCCAGATGAAAGAACAACACCTCATTTTCCACTTGGAGACCTTACAGCCCTGCGGCCTTCAATATCGAGTTGCATGATGTTAGGGCCTGAACTCCCCCATGTCCTTGACCCCTACCACACAAACGACTCCTTGTTATCACCTCGTCTGCTATGACACACTACGTATTGTTAGCCACTAACAGTCTCCATGAGCAGTTATTCGCCCTCTCACGCGGATCGTTATTCACTCCTACGTCCTTCCTATTGTTCTCTCCCTGTGCTGGCGGCAAACACAGCAATGTACATTGGAGACTCTGAGCCAGCTGAAACTTGCTCAGTGTGAAGTACATTCCACATTGCTCCAAGAATTGCAAGCAGCAAAGCGTTTCCAGAACTTCTGCTTGTCATTCTGTCCCCGGGGCGATGATGTTTGTCTCATCCCCAGGAACTGGACTATCTCCACTGCTCGATAATTAAACCAGTTTATTTCCACTTGCATGTTGTTCTGCGGGGTGGGGAGGGATGTAGGGTGGGGGGCGGGTAGAGTCCATTCGCTCTTCTGCTCTCTCTCTCTCTCTCTGAAAACCTTGGGGTGAGAGGTGTCAGTTGCATTAATGCGGGGAACATGAACAACTTTGATTGTGAACTTTCTCCAAAGGTCTGTTATCGGAGAGATAGAAAGATGCTGTGCTGGCAGGACAGAAAGAAATGGACACCGAGGACTCTTCGCCCAGGTCAATTCACATTGTTGTGCATCCTTGTTGGTGTTCAGAAATCGTCTTCACGCGGCAATCTTACGGAAAGTCTATTGCAAAGTGGGCATCGCTTTCTTTGCTGCGACCGCGCAGCAGTTAACATCTGAGCCCCAAGTGTCGCAGATGAAGAGAATCCGAGTGAAACCTTCACTCACTGAGAGTCCTCCCCACGGTCCTGAGCTGAGGGACTGCAAGCAGTCCAACACTGAAGACAGAGACAGGCAGTGGGACGGCATAAACAGGTAGCACCATTCTCGCGCAGACACAAGCCGTTCAGCCCGTCGAGTCCACGGCGACTGCCTCCCTCTCTCTCTCTCTCTGAGGTTACTCACAATCGGTGGTATCCGTCCTAATAGTGGGGGAACTGTGTCTGAGTCGTGATGCGGTTTTTGACATGCTTGTCATTCACGTCTGAACCAGGGTGGCGAATTACTGCAGGGAATGGACGAAAATGCAAGGCATTTGTTTCAACTTGACCAGCTCATTGGCATCGTAGAGAACTGGTTTCGCGATTCAGTTCAGAGGAAACCGCCGAAGAACAGAATGCCACTGCGACTTCTAAAGTCACGCCCCTTGAATGGAGTGGAGTTGGCGAGTGCACGGATATGTTACATGCCATTCAGAAGACAGCGCCGATCCAAAGGAAAGCAGCTCGAGGTAGCATTGAACAATAGCGGAGAATGGTTTTGATCCATCGACCTCTGGGTTATGGGCCCAACACGCTCCGGCTGCGCCACTCTGCTGCCACGCTCTAACCGCTGTCCACAGAGCACTTCAGGTTTTCATCTGGCACGCGGCATGCACGTTCGAGGCTGATGTCAAAGACCTCCGCTGCTGTCGTGTGATATGCTGTTTCGCAGACGTACGGAGGCCGTGTAAATAGAAACGTTTTTACTAAATTCCCACATTCTGTTGGTCGAACTGTGATTTCACACTGAATCACAACATGTGTCGCAGCGCAGACGGAGGCCATGCGGCCCACCTTCGCTCTGCTGGTTCTATCCTTAAGTCAACGTGTGTCTCTATTCGTTTCATTCTCTCGCATTCTCAGCGTAAATCTGCACATCTGAACGTGATCACCGAATTCCCTTTAGTGTCCATTGACTCTTCCTCTTTGTCAATGTCAGACAGGGACTTACTGACCCTAGTCACTCCCTGTACGAAAACGTTCTTCCACCCGTGACTTTAAAATTCTGCCGAATCGTTGTGGATCCTTTCAGGTGGGGGAGCATTTTCACAACATTATTTCCTGTTTCTAGGTCCCTCATGACTTGGAAAATTTCGGTTCTCCGAGGAGAGCTGTCCCAATTTTCCAATCTACCTTGATTGCTGACATTCCCCAAACACCGCACAGCTCACGTCAACCTGTTCGACACTACCTCCAACCATTTCACTTCCCTGTTTTCTGCCTTGTCCGTACTCCAGACAGCCCAACCTCGTTTCACCAAGGTGCTTTTTGAGAAAATTAATCAGGCAGTTTTGCCCAAGTAAAAAATGAGGTCTGCAGATGCTGGAGATCACAGCTGCAAATGTGTTGCTGGTCAAAGCACAGTAGGCCAGGCAGCATCTCAAGAATAGAGAATTCGACGTTTCGAGCATAAGCCCTTCATCAGGAATGTTGCCCAAGTCAAGTTTTGGCGAAACCGCAGGCTCCTCTGGGATTTGAACCCGGGACCTCTCGCAACTCATCGCAACAAAGCATCCTAAGCGAGAGTCATACGCCTCGACCAACGAGCCAGGGGGCCGGCGCGCGATGAATGCCCCACACCGCTCGAGTGACCTGAGACGTGCTCACTATGAAATACATTTGAGATTGCTCTAAGAATAGCAAGCAGCAAAGGGTTTCTCGAACAGTTGCTTCTCATTCAGTCTCCCTGCTGCTGTTTGTCACGTCCCCAGGAACCGGGCTCTCTCCACTGGCAGATAATTCAACCATTTTGTTTTGAAACGCTTCTTTGACACCCGAGCGGCCAGTGACCAGCTGATTGGCATCGCAGAGAACTGGTTTTGCGATTTAGTTCAGAGTAAACCGACGAAGAACGGAATGCCACTAAGACCTCTAAAACCACGCCACTTGAATGGAGTGGATTTGGCGAGTGCATCGACATGCCACATGCCATTCGGGTAAGTCGATGCAAATGCAGCTGGCAGAAGAGAGCACCGATCCAAAGGAAAGCAGCTCGACGTGTGATTGAACAATAGCAGAAGATGGTTTCGATCCTTCGACCTCTGGGTTGTGGGTCCAGCATCAGTGGAGACCGCATCAGGAGCAATGGATACAGGAAATGATGTGTGTGGAAGTGCAGGTGAATCTATGATGGATGTAGAAGTCTCCTCCAGGGCATTGGACAGAGGTAAGAGGGGAGCTGTGGGCGCAGGTTTTCCAATTCTTGCAGTGGTGACAGAAGGTGCTAATATTGGAGAGTGGGTTGGGTTTGGAAGTGGATAGGATACGCTGGAGGACATCATCGACCATATTGGAGTGGAAATTATGGTCTGTGAAGAAAGAGGCCATCTGGTGTGTTCTGTGGTGGAACTGGTCCTTCTGGGAGGAGATGTGGTGGAGGCGGAAGAATTGGGAATAAAGGATAGTGTTTTTACACGAGGCAGGATGGGAGAAGGTGTAGTCCAGGTAGTTGTGGGAGTTGGTGGATTTGCAGAAGATGTCCGTGTTGAATCGGTCACCGTTAATGGAGAGGGAGAGGTCAAGGAAAGGGAGGGAGGTGTCTGAAATGGTCCAGGTGAACTTGAGGTCAAGGCGGAATGTGTTGGTGAAATTGATGAAGTGTTCAACCTCCTCGTGGGAGCACGAGGTGGCACCGATACAGTCATCAATGTAGCTGCGGAAGACTGACTTTTCTGTGTACCCGACGAAGAGACAGGTATAGCTGGTGCCCACGCCTGTGCCCATGGCTACCCCTTTGGTCTGGCAGAAGTGGGAGGATTCAAAGCATAAATTATTGAGGGTGAGACCCAGTTCAGCCAAATGAATGAGTGTGTCATTGGAGGGGTACTAGAGGGGACTCCAGGAGACGAAGAAATTTGAAGGCCTTGGAGCCTCAGTGCCAGCCAGTGATGTCCATGTGTTTTAAACTGCCTGTCTCGTCTTGGTCAACCGCCCTCGCATCATAAAGACCATTGTGGGCTGTGACTGGAGATTGACCAATTGGAATTCCTGGAGGACCGGAAGGTTGTTCAGTCTTCCTGTCAAGCAGAACCCCCTATTGTCTGATTGCAGAAGTTGGACCATGAGTTCCTGAAGCTGCTGCTGCTGCGCCTCTATCTCTGAATGAAGATTGAGCTTCACCCCAGACTGCAACTTCCTTCTTCTGTATGATATCTGTGAGTACCACACACTCTTTTCTCACCCTCTCCTTTTCCTTTTATTTTCACATTCTGAGGTTAACTTGTTGACTTTGCAGGAGATGAAAGTGGGGTAGAGTTTAGAGGATGAGACGGCTTGTTCCAGCTGCTCATGGTATTGGTGAGACCAGAGCTCAAATATTCTGTGCATTTCTGGGTCATTTCCTTCAGGAGGGAATTGGAAGTAGTTCAGAGAAGGTTCACTCGACTGATTCCTGGCATGAAGAGGATTGTCTTATGAAGAGAGGTTGAGCAGATTGGGTAAGCAGTCACTGGCTTTGAGAAAAATGAGGGGTAACATCATTTTAAACCAATAAAACTCTCAGGGTCGTCTCATCAACACAGGTTCTGATAAAATGCTTCCTAGTCAGAAAGTCTAGAGCTCACTTACACAGATTACAAATCAGGGCTCTCCCAATAACAGGCAGAAATGATGGATTTATTCTCTTGTTAATGTGTGGATTGCTTCCCCACAGAGAATAATGGAGATTGGCCCATGGAATGTCTTCAAGGCTGAATTGAACATAACTTTGAGTGACAGGGATATGAAAGGTTATAGACAGCAGGCAGGAAATGGAGTTAAGGCTACAGCAGCACAGACATGATCTTGTGGAATTGCAGAGCAAGCCCCATGAGCTGAATGGCCCACTCCTGTCCCAGTCTCTTCCAGCCTGTGTCCAGGGCAGGAGAAGGCGAGCATAGATCTGTCAGTCAACATTTTTCTGCATTTTTAGGAGAACGGGAATGAGGGTGATAATAGCTACAGCAGAGTAAGAATGGAGGGAGACTGCAGCATTAAGATTCAGATTTTTTAGGGAAGGAGAAAAGAAAGAATGTTCCACAGAAACCAGAATTGTCTGTTTTGAATTTCTATACTGTGTAGACAGCAATGTCTTCTATAATCTCCTTTTACTGGATACGGGAAAGAGAGGATTTACAGCCAGAAATCTCAAAACAAGGTCTGATAGAGACAATCAATTCATTGGCACGGGAATATCATCGACCTTTGAATCTAGTAGAATTTTTTAAAATTTCTCTCTTGTCCCGTCTACTTCACAAGGTTTCAAACATCAGTGAGACTAAGGTATGCATACCTGAGTGAGAGTGTTCCAATGAACTGAGTGTGGGAAGAACTTTAAGCGGGTACACAGCTTGAAATAGCAACACCCCATTTGCAGCAGCAATACATGCAACACGTTCTGTACATGAGTGGTCTTTCAACCGATTGTCAAAGTTGGAGAGAGACAAGGAGTCCCACATCATGGAGAAATCGTGGGAGCAAAGCAATATCTTCGCCCTTTCCATTCCTCATCCTGGGAGGGAGGGAGAGAGGGAGGAAACACTATTCACTTTTTGCAACTGAAGTGAATCCAGGGAGGGAGCAGACTCTGCAAAGGTGTCAGATGCTCTCTGTTCGTCTTAACGGTATATTATTTTTCCCCCTCAGTTTGACACGTTTATTTAAATACAATTTGCATTATGGAAAAAGATTGCTTCTTTCCTCATGTTCAGAATTAAAAGGGTAATTACTCATGGAGCAGAATCTAAGGGATTGGCACGTTGATATAAAATGTAGACATATGTTGCTTCATATGGTGTATATATGATATTATTCACTTTCGTAAAAGCTTTGTGGCTATTATTTTTCACATTCTAATATAGCCCTGAAGTTATATTCTGTATTTCGTATCATCTTTTTTTATTGAATAGGACAGCAGAAAGTCATTCAGCAACTTCACTGGTTTGTTTTTCTCATGTAGCCTTGACATTTCATTTTCATTGTCCTTGATTCCTCCCACAATATCTCCTGCATATAAACCGACATTTTCCCAGTCACCATCAGTTCTGTGGAAGGGTCACATGCAACTCCTGTTTTTTTGTTTCTGATATACAGCATCCGCAATTCTTTCAGATTTTTATTGAGAGAGAGTTGGAAATTGTTTCGAGAGACAGAAAGAGAGGGGGGAGAGACAGGAGAGACATGAACTGTTGATCTCAGTTGTTACTCATAACATAAAATCATTGTAGTGCGATCACTTCCCTTAAACATGAATAGAGGCCACCCAGTGTTTGGGTAAATGCTCAGCTCCCCCCAGTGTGAGAATGAAAACACAAGCTGTTCATCACGGGGTTTAAACACACAGCCTCTTCGTTCAATTGGTGACAGTGCGATGTGAATAATGTCATACCGATGCTTTTACAACATAATCTGGAGATTACCAGTTGTGTGTTTCAATCTATCAGGAGGTCCCAGCTCCTCCTGTCATAACAGAGTGACAGCGAGTTAATGTATGTTATTTGTTAACTTCCATGGCGCAGTTTCTCATTGGCCCTTTCGTTTCTTGGTCCAGAAAGAGTTATTGGTGACTCATGAAGCTATCAAAGTTCTGGAGCTTACAGGACCACACCACATTCCTCTCTGCCTCCCTCAGGAATAACGATTGCTCCTGAGATACTCGCAGTTCCTGACATTCCTTGGTATCCCCAAATACAATCCATATGTCAGGAAATCACTGGTGCTGCCCTGACACCAGATAGTCACTGTTGGAACAGAGGAATTATGGGGAGAAAATGAAGAAATCCGAAGTGCAAAGAGACTTGGGAGTTCAAGTCCAGGATTTTCTCAATGTAAACTTGCAGGTTGAGTTGCACTTTCGCCTGCAACTGCCGCATGTGTGACACCAGCCCATTTACCTATTCCCTCCTCGCTATCTAAGGGGCCAAACTTACCTTCCAGGTGAAGCGGCATTTTACCTGCACTACCCACAACCCAGTCTACTGTATTTGCTGCTCACAATATGGGCTTATCTACATTGGGGAAAATTAAGCATAAACTAGGTGACTGCTGCACAGAACATCTACGTTCTGCCTGCAAAAAAGACCCTGAGCTTCCAGTTGCCTGCCAATTCCACACCCCACCCTGTTCCCTGACTAACATCTCTGTCTCAGGTTTGCTGTATTGTCCCAGCGAAGCTCAGCACCAGCAGAACGAAGAGCACCGAATATTCCACTTGGGGACCATACATCCCTCCGGTCCCAATATCGAATTCAATAATTCTAGGGCCTGAATTCCATAGTATCCTCGTCCCTAACACACACACCAAGCCTTGTTATCACATAGTCTGTCATTACATACTACCTATACTTAGCCACGAACAGTCTCCATTAACAGTTGTTCACCCTCCCACGCAGATCGTTATCAACGTCTTTTTCTGTCCATCAGTTCTTCCTTCGCTTTGGGCTCTGTCCTGATCTCCGCCTTCCTCCCACAATATCTCCTGCATATAAACCGACATTTTCCCAATCACCATCAGTTCTGTGGAAGGGTCACATGCAACTCCTGTTTTTTGTTTCTGATATACAGCATCCACAGTACACCAGAACTGCGAAAAGAGGAAGAGGAACACCTATACAAGGTATTCGCCAAAAACGGATACCCACGCAACTTCATCACCAGATGCCTAAGAGATAGACCACGGAACGAGGACATGCCACAACCAAAAAGACTAGCCACACTACCATACGTCAGGAGCGTCTCAGAACTGACAGCCAGACGACTGCGACCCTTAGGACTCATAACAGCACACAAGCCAACTTCCACACTCAGACAACAACTCACTAGAATAAAGGACCCAATAGCCAGCACGAGCCAAACTAACGTAGTTTACAAAATACCATGCAAGGACTGCACAAAACACTATATAGGACAAACAGGAAGACAGCTAACAATCCGCATCCATGAACATCAGCTAGCCACAAAACGACACGACCAGCTATCCCTAGTAGCCATACACTCAGACAACCAGGAACATGAATTTGACTGGGAAAACACTACCATCATAGGACAAGCCAGACAGAGAACAGCCAGGGAATTCCTAGAGGCATGGCATTCATCCACAAACTCCATTAACAGACACATAGACCTGGACCCCATATACAAACCACTACAGCTGAAACTGACACCCGGAAGCGGCAAGAACATTCATCAACAGACACATCGACCTGGACCCCACATACAAACTACTACAGCTGAAACTGACACCCGGAAGCGGCAAGAACAAACCAATATAAATACCGGAAGAAACATCAAAGCAGCGCTTCACACGAGGCTCCAACAGCACTGATGATGTTCCCTAGCCAGGGAACGAAACGTTTGCAGCAAAAACTTCCAGCTCGGCGAACAGAACCACAACAACGGACACCCGAGCTACAAATCTTCAACCAGACTTTAAAATTATCTTTATTCAACAGAAGGAGCGGAAACTACAGTCTGACGGCCCCTCTCCACAATAACGGTGAGCCTGAATTTTATAAACTGTGTCAGTAAAATCCAGTAAAACGAGTGAACAGTCCTCACTCTCTCGACGGAGCAGGTCGGGGCTGCTTGGCAGTGTCTGTTTGTAGACGCAGTTACGTGTGTTTTACAGTTTAAATTTAATTTTTTTTTATCCATCAATGTAGGTTTTTGTGTCCATGGCTCCCGATGCGATCTCTATAACATTGGGGAGACTGGAGAGTCAAGTCACATCTGCGGGACTCTCCTGCGCGCATTTATAGGAAGTAAAACCTACCCAGGTTAGCTTGCGCTACACCAGCTTCCGGGTCCGCTCCGCGCTTTTTTTCCAATAAAGGCGTGCAGGAGCGTCCCGGAGATGTGACTTGACTCTAAGTCTCCCCAATGTTATAGAGATCGCATCGGGAGCAAGGGATACAAAAAATTACATTGATGGATGTACCGGTGAAAGTCTTCTTACTGCCGCAGCCCGGGTTCGATTCCCGGGCAGCGAGGCCATTTTCAGCAGAGAGAGACGGGGGTGGGGGTCTGTCTCTCCCTGGTGGTCTAGTGGTTAGGATTTGGCGCTCTCACCGCCGCGGCCTGGGTTCGATTCCCGGTCAGGGAAGCAGTTTTCAGCTGGCCTACGGGCTGTTCATTCCTCTGAAATGCGCTTTACAGTAGCTTATTGATCTTCACCGTACCTGGGTGTTGCAGTGTGATGTAGCTCGTTGAAATCACATCTTGAGGCAGATTGGTTTGTATGTGTGGGGATGATTGCTTCTGCAGCTACAAACGAGTGAACAGTCTTCACTCTCTCGACGGAGCAGGTCGGGGCTGCTTGGCAGTGTCTGTTTGTAGACGCGGTTACGTGTGTTTTACAGTTTAAATGTAATTTTTCTTGTGGCCCTTCATTCTACTTAAAGTTCAACAGCCCTCAAACCGAAATTCCCCAGGTACTTTTGTGAGAATTTCTTCCAGGTGTTCGCTAAATATATCTCTGAGAACTTTGTAAAGTTTGAACATTGTGAGTGTTGACATTTTGTACTTTTGCGCGAAATCACAGTTCGAAAAAAACAGAATGGCGCAACTTAGACAGAGTTTATACTTGCAGGACGGCGATCTGTCTGCGGGTGCATGATGGGAGCATCACCCAGAAGGGAAACCATCTCTCCTATTCACTCAATGTCGTCTTTAGCAGCTTTTCCGTAGAACGGCGCACTGTTCAGCACCTCGCCTTTTCTTTTCTTTCCCAAAAAACTTTGACATAAATATTTCACATTGATACACTGGCCCAATGTGCACAATTGAGATGACACACTGGTGGAGGTCTGAGTGGTCTTCTGTTGTTCTCTGTACCCTATGTTGCGGAAGGCAATGCTTATCAAGGTTCACTCCGGTGTCAGAGAAAAGTTGCGAAACAAAACGGTTTAACTTTCTGCCAGTGGAGGGAGCCCGGTTTCTGGGTGCGGGACAAACAGCAGGAGGGAGACAGAATGAGAAGCAGCTGTTCCGGAAACTCTTTCCCGCTTGCAATTCTCAGAGCAATGTCAAATGTATTTCACACTGAGCAAGACTCAGCTGGTTAAAGAGGTGGAGCGGGGGTGCTTGTGTGCTCTCGGTGTGGCTCGTTGGTCTCGGGGTATGACTCTCGCTTTGTGTCTTCGACTACGTAGACTTGCGCGAAATCCAGGAGGAGCCCACGTTTCCTGACTTGTGCAAGAGTGCCCGGTTAACTTTCTCAAAAAGTACCTTCGCTAAAGTGCGGGCTTTTGCCCGAAACGTCGATTTTACTGCTCCTCGGATGCTGCCTGAACTGCTGTGCTTTTCCAGCACCACTAATCCAGAATCTGGTTTCCAGCATCTGCAGTCATTGTTTTTACCGCTTGGAGTACAAGTTGGGCAGAAGGCAAGGAAGTGAAATGATGGAATATTGCATTGACGTCAGTGGTGCCGTGTTTAAGGAATGTCAGCACTGAAGCAAGATTGGAAATTTGGGACAGCTCTCCTCGGAGAAGAGAAGTTTGAAATCTGGCCTGGTTGAAGCTTTCCAAGTCATGCAAAGTTTAGACAGAGAAAGTGATGTAGTCAAAATGCTCCCACGCCTGAAAGGATCGGCAACAATTCGGCAGAGTTTTAAAGTCATGAGGAAAAGAACTAAAAGTGACATTGGGAAGAACGCTTTCTTACAGGGAGTGGTTGCATTCAGTAAATCCCTAACTGACACTGACAAAGAGGCAGATTGAATAGACGCAAACGGGAATTCGGTGGTCATGTTTAAAGTAACACTGTGCAGAATTACATGGAGAAGGAAAGAGAATGATACGAATAGAGACCCACGTTTACTTACTGTGTCGAACCAGCAGAGCGAAGGTGGGCCGCATGGCCTCCGTCTGTGCTGTGACACATGCTGTGATTCAGAATGGAATCACAATTCGACCAACAGAATGTGGGAAGTTAGGAAAAAGTTTATATTTACACAGCTTCCATACATCTGCGCAACAGCATATGATAGGACAGCAGTGGAGATGTTTGACATCAGTCTCGAAGGGACCTGTGGAAAACACTCGGCGTGCAGGAGCAGAGTGGCGTAGTGGTTGTGTGCTGGGCTCATAGCCCCGAGGTCAATGGGTTGAAGTCATCCTCCGCTGTAGTGCAATGTCTCCTTGAGCGGCTTCCTTTTGAACCGGGGCTGTGCTATATTCTATATCTTGCCTTTGCACCTACTGCCTGAGTGTCTGAATACCCTGTATCATACCGATACTCTCGGGAAACTCACACGATTCAAGTAACATGCTTTATGGTAGTCTGAGTGGTCTTCTCCTGTTCTTCGTCGGTTTCCTATGAACTGATTCGCAAAACCACTTCTTCTCAATGCCAATGAGCTGATAAAGTTGAACCGCATGCCTTGTACTTCCATCCATTCCCTGCATTAATCGCCACGCCGGGTCGGACGTGAATGACAAGACGATCAGTATGTTAGAAACCGTATCACCACTCAGATACAGTTCCTTCCTATGAGGACAGATATCACTGATTGCGAATCACCTCAGAGAGAGGCAAGTGGCAGAGAGTCGCCGTGGACTCGATGGGCTGAACGGCTTCTGTCTGCGCGAGGATGGTGCAACGTGTTTATGGCGTCCCACTGCCTGTCTCTGGGACAGAGAGGCTGAGGGAGCAAAACTGGTTCATTTTTAACCGTCCCTTCCGTGTTGGACTGCCTGCAGTCCCTCAGCTCAGGGCCGTGGGGATGACTCTCAGTGAGTGAAGGTTTCACTCGGATTCTCTTCATCTGGGACACTTGGGACTCAGATGTTAACTGCTGCGCAGTCGCAGCAAAGAAAGCGATGTCCACTTTGCAATCGACTTTCTGTAAGATTACTGCGTGAAGACGATTTCTGAACACCAAGCAGGCTGTACAACAATGTGAATTTACTTGAGGGAAGAGTGCTTGGTGTCCATTTCTCTCTGTCTCGCCAGCACAGCATCTTTCTATCTCTCCGATAATAGACCTTTGGAGGAAATTCATATTCAAAGTTACTCACTTCCCACGCATTAGTGTAACAGATACTTCTCTCACCTCAAGTGATTGAGAGAGACAGCAGAAGAGCGAATGGACTCTTCCCTCACCCCCAGAACAGCTTGCGAGTAGAAACAAAATGGTTTAATTATCTGCCAGTACAGAGAGTCCAATTCCTGGGGATGAGACAAACATCAGCGCCCCGGGGACAGAATGACAAGCAGATGTTCTGGAAACGCTTTGCTGCTTGCAATTCTTGGAGCAATGTATTTCACGCTGAGCAAGTTTCAACTGGCTCAGAGTTGTGGTTCTGTTCGCCGAGCTGGAAGTTTTTGTTGCAAACGTTTCATCCCCTGGCTAGGAGACATCATCAGTGCTCTGGAGCCTCCTGCGAAGCGCTTCTTTCATGTTTCTTCCGGTATTTATAGTGGTTTGTTCTTGCCGCTTCCAGGTGTCAGTTTCAGCTGTCCGTTGTAGTGGTTTGTATATGGGGTCCAGGTCTATGTGTCTGTTGATGGAGTTTGGGGATGAATGCCATGCTTCTAGGAATTCTCTGGCTGTTCTCTGTCTGGCTTGCCCTATGATAGTAGTGCTTTCCCAGTCGAATTCATGTTGCTTGTTGTCTGAGTGTATGGCTACTAAGGATAGCTGGTCGTGTCGTTTTGTAGCTAGCTGATGTTCATGGATGCGGATTGTTAGCTGTCTTCCTGTTTGTCCTATATAGTGTTTTGTGCAGTCCTTGCATGGTATTTTGTAAACTACGTTAGTTTGGCTCATGCTGGGTATTGGGTCCTTTGTTCTAGTGAGTTGTTCTCTGAGCGTGGCTGTTGGTTTGTGTGCCGTTATGAGTCCTAAGGGTCGCAGTAGTCTGGCTGTCAGTTCTGAGACGCTCCTGACATATGGTAGTGTGGCTAGTCCTTTTGGTTGTGGCATATCCTCGTTCCGTGGTCTATCTCTTAGGCATCTGTTGATAAAGTTGCGTGGGTCTCCGTTTTTGCGAATACCTTGTATAGGTGTTCCTCTTCCTCTTTTCGCAGTTCTGGTGTACTGCAGTGTGTTGTGGCTCTTTTGAATAGTGTCCTGATGCAGCTTCGTTTGTGTGTGTTGGGGTGGTTACTTTCATAGTTTAGGACTTGGTCTGTGTGTGTTGGTTTCCTGTGTACCCTTGTGGTGAATTCTCCGTTAGATGTTCTCTCTACTAACACGTCTAGGAATGGGAGTTGGCTATCGTTTTCCTCTTCTCTCGTGAATCGGATTCCTGTGAGTGTGGCGTTGATGATTCTGTGTGTTTTTTCTATTTCTGTGTTTTTGATGATTACAAAGGTGTCATCGACATATCTGATCCAGAGTTTGGGTTGGATTTGTGGTAGGGCTGTTTGTTCTAACCTTTGCATAACTGCCTCTGCTATGAGTCCCGAGATTGGTGATCCCATGGGTGTTCCGTTGATTTGTTCGCATATCTGATTGTTGAATGTAAAGTGTGTAGTGAGGCACAGGTCCAGTAGTTTAAGTATGCCGTCCTTGTTGATAGGTTCGGCCTCCTGTGTTCTGTTATGTATGTCCAGTAGGTTGGCTATTGTTTCTCTGGCTAGGGTTTTGTCAATTGAAGTGAACAGTGCTGTCACATCGAATGAGATCATGGTTTCTTCTTTGTCTCCAGAGTCTCCAGTGTACATTACCCCCTGAGTTTATATTTGCACATCGGCGATATGTCTGCACAACAGCACATGACACTACAGCAGTGAAGATCTTTTGATTTCATTCTCGAACGTGCAAGACACACGCCAACTGAAAAGCTGAATACTTTTCACTGAGTACTCGGGAAAGCTGCCGTGCAATGCAAGAGAATGGCACAGCGGGTGCATGTTAGGATCACAACCCAGAAGGGAAACCATTTTCACTTATTTACTCAATGTCGTCTTCAGCAGCTTTTCCCTATAACGGCGCTCTGCTCTCTCCTTTACCTTGTCATCTGCTTCCCAAAACTTCGTGTATCTGAGCTCAATGTGTCACATCGATACACAATTCAAATTTACACAGTTATTCTGGCACGCTTGTGGAGCTCTGAGTCGTGTTGTCCAGTTTTCTGTCGGTGTGTTCTGATCTCAAGTGTTAAACCTCTTCTCTCAGATGGCAATGAACCGGTGAAGTTGAAACACATGCTGTTTTTGTCCATTTCCTGCGGTAAAGAAACCGACGCCCGTGTAATAAAAGACTCTCTGTAGGATTGCTGTGTCAAGACAAATTCTGAACACCAAGCAGGCTGCACAAAAATGCACTCATATCAATTTACCTGAGGGAAGGGTCTCCATTTCTCTCGGTCCCGACAACACAGCATCTTTCGGTCTCTCCGTTAACAGGAGCTTTGGAACAAGCTCAAAGTTGCCCATTTCCTACGCATTTCTGTAACTGACTTATCCTGCCTCAACAACTAGTGAGAGAGAGCAGAAGAGCGTGTGGGCTCCTTCTTCCACCAGGACAGCTTGCAAGGAGAAATAAAATGGTTCAATTATCCACCAGTGGAGAGAGCCCGGTCCCTGGGGACGGGACAAACAGCAGCGTCCTGGGAGCAGAGACAGATTGAGAAGCAGATGTTCTTGAAACTCTTCCTTGCTTGCAATTCTGGGAGCAATGTACAATGTATTTCGTACTGAGCAAGTCTCAGCTGCTTCAGGAGGTAGCTGCACCCATGGCTGGTGGCTCGTTAGTCTGGCATATGATTCTAGCTTTGGGTCTTCTCGCGAATGCAGACGTGTGAGAGTTCCCGGGTTCCAATCCCAGGCGAACCATCTTTTCTTAAATTGACCAGAGCAAAAATACCCGATCAATTTTCTCAAAAAGACGCTTCGTTAAATGAGATCGGACTGCCTGAATTAGGGACGGCGCAAAAGCTGCCATTGCAGTGAACACAGCGAAGGGAAACGCATGTTCAAAGTGAAAACAAGTACTGCAGATTTTTCGCCGGCGCAATCCGAGTCTGAATGAATCTTCCACCTGTATTACGCTCAATTCTGAGTGTGATACTTCAGGAAGCGGGGAAGTGAAGTGTTTGCAGACGGCGCTGAACATGTTAACGTGAATGGTATCGTTCTGAGGAATGTCAGCAATGAAGGGAGATTGGAAAGTTTGGGGCAACTCACTTTGGAGAACAGACGGCTGAAAGCTGGCCTCATTGAAGTTTTCCACGTCATGAGGGTTTTAGACAGAGGCAATAATGCAGTGAAAATGCTCCCAGGCCAGAAAGGATCGAGAACGATTTGGCAGAGATTGAAAGTCATCAGGAAAATAAGTAAAAGTGACATTAGGAAGACCGTTTTCGCACAGGGAGTGGGGTCAGTAAGTTGCTGTCTGACAGTGACAAAGAGGCAGATTCAATGGACACAAAAGGGAATTCGGTGGGCATGTTAAATGTAACAATGTGCAGATTTACAGGGAGAAGGCGACAGAATGAGACACTTATTTACATATTGTGTTGAACCAGCAGAGCTAAGGTGGGCTGCAGGCCTCAGTCTGCACTGTCACACATTTTGTGATTCTGAGTGAAACCGGAGTGGGACCAACAGAACGTAGGAAATTTGACAACGGATATATTCTGCCCAACAGGATACTCCATCACAGCAATGAAGGTGTTTTGACATCATTCTCGAAGGTCCATGCCACAATACAGATTCAAAACCGAGTATTCATTTGAATCACTGAGTAATTTGTTTACAGTTATTCAGTTGAGGTGAGCGGAGTTGCGCATTGGGAGCCACTCCAGTTGATCTGTCGAAGCCGTTTCCTCCTGTGTGATAGTCCCACCAGCACTCCAATTTGCTGTGCTTCCAGTCAGTAGATGCAGATTACTGTCCCATACTGATACACGGGCCACGATGACCCAACTGTGGTGACAAGCTTGTGAAGGTCTGAGTGCTCTTCTCCTGCTCTCTGTCGGCCTCCTATGATCCGAATCATCAAACCTCTCTTCTCCGAGATCGGAATAAACTGGTGAAGGTGAAACACATCAGTTGCGGTGTGTTCCATGCGCAGGAGGCCCTGCAGTAATTCCCCACGCTGTCTCACACAGCAGCATCCTCTCGGTGAATTACACTTGGCAAAAAAAACCTATTAAACCAAATCAGTGTCGTCCATTGGATTTTACTGACACCGTTTATACAATTCAGGCTCACCGTTAATGTGGAGAGGGGCCGTCAGACTGTAGTTTCCGCTCCTTCTGTTGAATAAAGATAATTTTAACAGTGTCCAGTGAGAGGAAAGAATTTGTTGTTGGTGGTAAACATTTCTATCTGAACTCGCTGTCACTCTGCTATGACAGGATGAGCTGGGACCTCCTGATAGATTGAAACACACAACTGGTAATCTCTAGATTATGTTGTAAAAACATCGGTATAATGTTATTCACACCGCGCTGTCACCAACTGAACGAAGCGGCTGTGTTTTCATCCTTACAGTGGGGGGAGCTGAGCATTTACCGAAACATTGGGCACACCACCTCCCTGACACAGCGTTCACAAATCAAACTGACAGCAAAGCCTCACGTGTGATCGAAAGTTTCCGCAACGAACATTTGGCTCAACAGATATCGGGAGTGAACGTAATCATTCCTGGATTTGAAATGTAAGAAGCAGACTTTTAGTGAGCCTGACGCGATTTGAACACGCAACCGATTAATCTGGAGTCAGACGCGGTACAGTTGCGCCACAAGCTGACGGCGAACTAGCGCCTTCTTTTCATGCTTAAGGGAAGTGATCGCACTACAAGGATTTTACGTTATGAGTAACAACGGAGATCAACAGTTCATGTCTGTTCTGTTTCTTCCCCCTCTCGTTCTGCAGAGGGTGGCATCAGACTGTCCCCGGTGTCTCCATAATGAATGTCCCAGGCATTATTAAGGAAAAGTAAAAGTGATAGACGACAATTGTAATTCTAGGTGGGGCAGGCTGAATTATGAATTCACTAATAGCCTCCCCTAAGCGATGGCGCAGCTTCCGACATCGCCTGTCTCTGTGGCGCAATTGGTCAGCGCGTTCGGCTGTTAACCGAAAGGTTGGTGGTTCGAGCCCACCCAGGGACGCTTAGTTCGCTGCTCACCCTTCGCTTCGCGGCTGTGTGAACTGTAATGGGATAAGGCGAATGATATCCAAACGGAAACCTCCTCCACAAAGGGGTTTCTGAGTTGTATTATTGTCTAACGTTAGGGACTGCGGATGCTGAAAACCCGAGACAAAAAACGAGAAACTCGACAGGTTTGACAGCACCTGTCGGAGAAAACGGAATTCTGAAATGCTGTGTCTGATTCTCTTTCCATAGATGTTGCCTGACCTTCTCCGTTCCTCCTGCAATTTCTAGATTTGGTTTTAACTGAAAGTTCATTACATCTTTTGCGATGAAACACCTAGACTCGCAGTGTCCAGATATTTAACCCTTTCGAATCACTGAAGTGAATAGATTCAAACAAACTCTGCGATGATTCACTCTTTCTCAGCTCCGCAGGCAGACAGACCTGGGAAGTGAAGCTGTCAGTGTGGTTCTGTATTCGTGGGCTGAGTGGTTTATGCGATGGACTTGAAACCCATTGCGGTTTCCCCACGCAGGTGTGAACCCTGCCGACTACAAAATGAGAAATGTCGTCGAAAAGAAAGGGAGCTTGCTCCCCGGCTTCTTAAAGATTCAAGTCAGTGGAGGGGGAAAACTATTTCACTCACATTGGGACTGGTGGGAATCTGCAACCCACTGCCTGTTCGGGTGGAACAAGCAGATATCCGCAGAGCTTCTTTTGACACAAGTGTCTGCAAATGAGACGAGAACAGTGAGGGACATGAAATCGTGATCGAAATGAAGCAGGCACCTGAGGACAAGGGTGTTTCCTTTGCCAGTGAAAGATACTGCTTCACAAAGTTGGGACTGTGGAAGGGAAGCAGTGACGATGATTATCTTTGGTTGTTGACCTTGTGACTGTTCCCATTGCTGCGCATGTCCGTGTTAGTCAGTTACCAGAGGACAGGAATTCTGCAGCATGGTGGCGTTAGATACGCACAGGGCCAGGGGCGCAATGTCTCCACCTACCTGTTTGAAATGCAGCTCACAGCTTCTTCACACACCCCAATTAATCTTTCTCAGTGTCCTGAAGCCGGCATACGGTTTGAATTCCCGATCTGCGGGAATGAGAATCTTTTCACTGTCTCGCGTCAATAAATGTCCCTCAGAACATCGGAGTCAAGTCACAGCGGAAGCTGAAATAGCCTCACACGCCTGCTCACGGGCACATTTTACTTTCCCCAACTCAACGCCTCAACCACTGCGGCTCCTGGGAGTGGAAAGGAAACAGTCCCCAAAACCAGTCTTAGTTTTGTGAATCTTCAAAAATAAGCAAACCTTCATCCCTTCGGATTTTCTATCCTGGGCTGACAGGGATGGGTTTTGTCACTCTTTTGTCGGATATTGCAAGTGGATGTTTTGCAGAAAAGCACCACAATGCAATCTGATTAATCAGGACCTGGATATTTTCGGTCTTTGGATGTAAGTGTTGTGCTCCAGAACTTTGTTGTTCACAGTTTATAATACTTTTCTTCCCAGTCCCCTGTACCACTTGTCGAAAATGCTTAATTTGTGTCTTGTAATCCTTTCACTGTCTGCTAATGAGGATAGCGTTTCCGTATTTTACCTAAATTATCTTGACCTTGCATACCTCAAGCCTCAAGCTAATTTCACGAGAAACTCCTCCAGTTCAAAAGCCAACTGTCAATAATGGCTCTGTTTCTTGTCACGTATCCAATTTCAGATCGATATTGTTAATGTCCCTTTTATTCCATCAGATCCAGATTTCGCTCACAGGGCATCAACAGAACTGTCACCAATACATTTACCAATCTTCCTTCATCCTTTCGATTGTATTAACATCATGAACACTTCTCATCAAAATAACTCGAGAGACTTTCATCACCATTTTCTGTGAACAGTTCTACATTAGCTTTGCTGAATGAACACCAAATTTCTTGAAGTGGCTCCTTAGTTCCGACCCTTATTATTCATCTCTCTGCGCACGGAAATGGATCCTTCCCACCCGCTCTGTCCCTCATCAATGTGTGTAGTTCAATTCGATCTCCCATCAGCCTCCTCTGTCCTGATCAAATCCAGGGGAACAGGATACGTTGGGTCTATGGCGCGGACAGGACAAGTCCAGTACTCACCTTTCCCGTTAGAGCAATTCCATGAGAAATTTTAGATCATAACTTTGGGCGTGTAGTTGTGACCGAATACTTAAGGTGCTGGCGTAGAGATCCTTTGGGGCTCCCCCACCCAGGGTGGTAACCTGCTGGCTATGCTTTCTTCGCTGGCGATTTTAAATGACTTCCTGTTGGTTGCATTATCGCTCAAACTTCACAAAACCTGTCTCAACAAAGTCCCGTATTCTCATGTCTGGGAATTGATTGCCATGCAGGAAACTCGAGTTCGGAACAAACAGCGTACCAGACTCAAAACGTCAACTCTGTTTACCTTTCCACAGATGATGCACGACCTGTCGGCTTTCTGCAGTATTCTCTGTGTTTATTAGGCACAAGTGCTGCTTTTCATTCAAGAACTTCAATTCCTGTCCTCTGGTAACTGACTCTGGTCAGTGGCAATTGGTTCTTCTGATCATTAATCTGCCCATTCCCACCGCTTCTTCTCCCATCATTACCAACAGCCCCAGGAAATCTCCAGTTAACCTTCTTTGCTCCAAAGCAAACATTCCCAACCTTAGGAATGTCTCCCCACAATGGAAATTCTTCATCCCTGTAAATTAGGCATGGCGTACACTTGGGAAGAGATTTTGGCAAAATATTGTCAGTTAGGAAATGGAAAAATGTTCATGAAAAAAAACAGAAATCCCAGTCTCCAGCTTTGTGAACCTTTAGAAACTCTTTGGGAAGCGGATTTAGATGAGAATGAAAGATGAACCGTCCGACTGAGCAGAGACAGTCCAGACACCGTCCCCTTGTTGAAGAGGCCGGGAAATTGACTCTGATGTTCTCGGGACATGAACTGATCTGAGACATTGAAATAATTGCCGTTCGTGCACATCAGGAATTCAAACCCCTTCTCGCCTCCGAGCCAATGAGGGAACTCGGGAACAGGCAAAACACTGAAAGGCTCGAAGGGCGACGGTCCCGGAGTAAGAAAACTAGTTCCTCGTGACATGGATGTGTCTGCAGAAGGTGGGATCAGACTGTCCCCGGCGTCTCCACAATGAATGTCCCAGGCATTATTCAGGAAAAGTAAAAGTGATAGACGACAATTGTAATTCTCGGCGGGGTGGCTGAATTATGAATTTACTAATAGCCTCCCTTAAGCGATGGCGCTGCCCTCGCCGTTGCTTGTCTCTGTGGCGCAATTGGTCCGCGCGTTCGGCTATTTGACCAAAAGGTTGGTAGTTTGAACCCACCCAGGGACGTTTAGTTCGCTGCTTTACCTTGGCTTCGTGGCTGTGTGCGGTTTAATGGGGTCAGGGAAATGATATCCAAACGGAACCCTTCTCCACAAAGGAGCTGCTGAATTGTATTATTGTCTAACGTGAAGGACCGCGGATGCTGAGAACCCGAGCCAAAAAAGAGAAAATCGGCAGGTTTGACAGCACCTGTCGGAGAAAACGGAATTCTGAAATGCTGTGTCTGATTCTCTTTCCATAGATGTTGCCTGACCTTCTCCGTTCCTCCTGAAATTTCTTGATTTGTTTTTAACTGAAAGTTCATTTCATCTTTTGCGATGAAACACCTAGACTCGCCATGTGCAGATATTTTACCCTTTCGAATCACTGAAGTCAATGTACAACTCTTTCATGCAGAGCATGTTGCGGGCATGGAATTAGCTGCTTGAGGAAGTCGTGGAGGCTAGTATAATTACGACACTTAAAAGGCATCTGGACGGGTTCATGAATAGGAAGGGTATAGCGGGATATGGGCCAAGTGCTAGCAAATGGGACTAGACTGTTTAGGATAACTGGTCAACATGGATGAGTTGGACTGAAGGGTCTCTTTCCATGCTGTAATTCGTGTGACACTGTGGAATTCTCCGCCCAAGGGAGCAGATGAGGCAGCTTCATTAATTATATTCAAGACACAGTTGGATAGGATATTGCATGGAGGGGAATTAAGGGTAGATGGAATAATGCAGGTAGGAGGAGCTCAGATGATGGATAGATCAGCCTTCATCTGAATGAATAGTGGAGCAGGCTCGACACGCCAAATAGCCGACTCCTGCTTCTATTACTATGAACCGTTAACTCTGCATTTCCCATGGCTAACCTATCTAACCTGCACATCCCTGGACATTAAGGGCAATCCAAATCAAGGCAGGTGAGCAATGAAGTAATGTGAAAAGTGAATGTCAGAGAACAAAGGGACAAGGGGAATAAATGTACTACCAATCAAAGCTGGATTGAAAAGATCACAAAAATTGAAACTAAAGACTGTGTCTGAATATTTGCTGCACTGTAAGAAAAGTGAACGAATTGACTGAAGAAAATAAGTGTTTACAGAGGGTCAGTACAGAGCCGTGGTTTTAGGATGACAAGGATTAGATCCTGAATATTGAGGGTACGTGACATTCAAATCAAATCAAACCTTTGGTAAAGGTAGAGGGTTGGCAATGCAAATCAAAGCACTGATAACATGGTAGTCTGATGTCAGTTTGGATTCCAGGTCCTGATTTATCTGTCCTCTGTTGGTCTCCCGTTCCCACAGAGCTAGCTGTTGTCTGTTCTCAGTTCTGCTGGATTTCTATTGAAGCTTTGACACCCCCCGCCAACTATCCCACCCGCCCAACCGCATCCCCACCCCCCCCCCCCCACACCATCACCCCGCCCCGGCCTTTTACACCTTCCCGAACACGGTGGGCGGTATGGTGGCACAGTGGTTAGCACTGCTGCCTCACAGCGCCAGAGACCCGTGTTCAATTCCCAACTCAGGCGACTGACTGTGTGGAGTTTGCACATTCTCCCCGTATCTGCGTGGGTTTCCTCCGGTTTCCTCCCACAGTCACAAAGATGTGCAGGCCAGGTGAACTGGCCATGCTAAATTGCCCGTAGTGTTAGGTACAGGGGGAAATGTAGGGGAATGGGTGGGTTGCGCTTCGGCGGATCGGTGTGGACTTGTTGGGCGGAAGGGCCTGTTTCCACACTGTAAGTAATCTAATCTAATCTAAAAAAAATTCAGTCGATCAAGGCCCAACCCATAATCTCCCAGCCTGTCAACCATCAGACAGAGAGACTCAACTTGGCTGGAAATAAAACAAGTAAAGTGAAAATGTGAAAATCATTGTCCTCAAGTTTCTCTCTGAGGTTCGCACTGCCTCCATCTGCCCAACACCCAATTCTAGATACTTGAAACTCTTGCACAATTAAATAATGAGAAGTTCAAGTCCATTGTGTCCAAATCACGCTGCAAACACCACTCTCCAGCACCACTTCCATCTATCCTCATGCCAAATGTGTGAGGCTGAAGTAGCCGCTTGAAAGCTTGGTAAATGCTTTACCTCTCAGATGAGCTACCAGCTGCATGCCCACACTTTCATTGGGACCACCTCTTCAAATCTCAGGAATAACTTCTGACCCTGCCCCACCTCATTTTATCTGCTTCTGAAAATTACACTATGCCTTTGTCACCTCTTGATTTTGATTCTTCTGTCACACACCTGAAGGTCTGAAACATTCTACTCTCCATAAATCTGAGATCATCCAAATCGCTGAACAAGAAACAAATAACTGTGGATGCTGGAAATCTGAAACAGAAACAAAAACAAACTGCTGGAGAACCTCAGTAGGTCTGGTAGCATCAATGGGCAGACAGTACAGTCAACATTTCAGGTCCAGTGACCTCCTTTCGTTCCAGGTCACGGCTGCTTCTCTCCTTCCTCACACTAAGTTCGTTTAATCTATGATTGCTATGCCTGCTGATGCACACAGGTTCCTGGTGATGCAGCAGATCGATTATAAAATGTCAGTCTTTGCCCATAGTCTTGTCCCTCGCTATCTCTATCATCTTCTCCGGCTCTAAACCTCTGAACTCAGGGAGCTCAGTAAATGCCCAACATTCTCATTCAAACTGACATCGAACCCCAGGGTTTCCTGATGAAGGGCTTTTGCCCGAAACATCGATTGCCCTGCTCCTCGGATGCTGCCTGACCTGCTGAGCTTTTCCAGCACCACACTCTAGAATCCAACTCCAGGGGTCTGAAGTCTGGATCTCAGAACAGCACAATTAGTTATAGCAAATAGATGCGAAAGACGTTCAGGTCCCATGTATGAGTAAGATTGAGGAGTGCAGCTTAACAGTCGCAGCAAACTACAAACCACCAAAATTATCACGTGAATGACACAGAGGTCAGAAAGATTCACCACATAACTCCAGTCAAACATTCAAACATTACTCACGGAAAAGCCTGGAAATGCCCCCCGCCCGTTAAGGCTGCGCGGTGGCTCGGGCGGTGGTTCCCGCCTCGGGTAACTGTCTGTGTGGATTTTGCACATTCTCCTCGTGTCTGCGTGGGTTTCCTCCGGGTGCTCCGGTTTCCTCCCACAATCCAAAACTGTGCAGGTTAGGTGAATTGGCCATGCTAAATTGTCCATAGCGTTAGGTGGATTAGGCAGGGGTAAATGTAGGGGAATGGGTCTGTGTGGGTTCTCTTAGGAGGGTTGGTGTTGGGCCTTATAGCCTGTTTCCACACTGTAGGTAATCTAATCTAATCTGTGAGAGGAGTTTCTCGGAACCATCACTGTCAGTGTTGGACCGAAATTGGCATCATTCTCCCTTCAGGCTTCCGGACCATCAGTGCGCATGTTCCCAACTCCAGCCCATGTGCCCGTAAGCACGCATTGCGCGTGCTCGTGGGACTCCTGCATTAAGAAGGGGTGCGATAACAATCGCATGCCATGTTGGGTAAATTACATGCCATGGAAGACCGTGATTTTACATCAGACAGAGCGATTATAGATTGGTCGCTGAAAAAACGTTCAAAATTAATAAACACGGAAATTTTCTGAAAGGTAGCCAAATTCAAGGAAGGGGTTTATAGACTGAAATCTAATCAAGAGATAGGGTTTGTTAACTGACAGAATAACACAATCAGAAGTGAGCTCCAGATGGAAATTTGATCGAGGGAATCAGGATGATTACATCCAGTATAACAGAAAACTGAGTGTGTAATACAGGCTATAATCTAATTGAGGGGTTTGGGATAGTTTGTATATAGAATAACATACTCGGGAATGAATTACAGACAGCAACCTAATCAAGAGGATCGTTGTGATTTACATAGAGAATAACGTACGCAGTAGTAAATTGCATCCTGGAATCTCATCAAAGCACCTTGATGCCACACTGGGTCGAATGTAGCCTTGAGGTCAAGGGCTGCCAATCTCATCTCACCTCTAGGATTAAGCTTTTCTGTCCATGTTTTAACCAAGGCTAGAATGTGGTCAGTACCTGAGTGAGCCTGGTGGTCCCCAAGCTGGCCACTCAGCAGCTCACAGCTGAGAGGATGTTATTCGATATTTTACATAGCATTATCGATAATCGGGACTATACTGATAGGACGATTAATCCTGAGTTGGATGTGTACTGCTACTTGTGCACAGGCAATCTGGCAAATTTCCAGATTGTTGGGTAGATACCAATGTTGCAACTGCACTGAAGAGCTGAGAAAACTGAATGCAGTTTGTATTACACTCGGAGCAAGTGAATGATCTCTCCCTAGAGTGAACTCATTGATGTGTCGGCAGAAGTGAATTCTTTCACACACTCTCACCAGAATGAATGTGTTGATGTATCAGCGGGTTGTGGGACTATCCGAATCCCTTTGCAAACTCTGAGCAAGTAAATAATTTATCTCCAGTGAGAACTCGCTGATGTCGCAACAAGTTTGATGTCCGTGCAAATTCCTTCCCATATACAGGGCACATAAACAGCCTGTCCTCAGTATGAACTCGTTGGTGCACAGTGAGGTTGACTGACTGTGTGAAATACTTTCCACAGGAGGTTCAGCTAAACGGTATCTCCTCAGTGTGATAAGCACATTTTTCTGGAAGCTGGAATACACTGTGAATCCCTTTCCACATGTAGAGCAGGCAAAAGCTTATTTCCAGTGTGACTGTATCAATCAATTTCCAGCTAGACAGGGGAACTACAATCTCTTCCCATAGTCACCACGTTTACATGGTTTCATCATGGTGTTGGAGTCTTCGTGTTAATCCAGGGCAAATGATCAATGCAATGTTACGAAGTCCAGAGCATGTATTGTCAGTTTTCGATAGAGAGTGTTTTTCTCAAGTTAAAGTACAGCCACAGCTACTAGCAAAAGGTCGGGCTGTTTCAAATGTAGCAATTGGTTGTTAAATGGATACCTGTGTTCTGTATGATGTTTCGATAACAATTCAAATTTAATTAATTTAAGCTACGCCCAGGATACCAGAAGACAATGAGATTCGAATTCTATGGTTTTGATCCCTGGAAATCAATCAAATAAGAATTTAATGTGTCCTATGGGGCATATAAACCCGGCATTTTGAAAGTTAGTGGGAAGCAACTGCCGATCTAATACTTTGCTCTCAGAGAAATTGAAAACACTCTCCATCAAAGGTACCTTTTCACGTGAAACATACAGTAAAAAGAAGAGCACCCAGGAAGATCAGCAGTTAGAAAAGTGAAAACATCAATGAAGAGGAGACTGTGTGGACTTGAGATTAAGTTAAAGTAACGATTAATAAATACGTTATTAGAATAGCATATTAAGTTGTGTAGAGTTGGGGTCAGATAGTAAGTAATTTAAGAAAGAGGTGTTGGATTTGTGAATAGGTTTTGTTTAGTGTTCACTATTAGTTAGAAAAATATTTTCTTTAAATAGTGCAATTTAGGAATTCTGTCACTCACATTTTAACAGATTAAGAGGCAAGATGAGCTTTTCTGGGCGGTTAGTTTAATTAACAGGGTTTGATCTCCATGACGTAACAATAAATATTATTCTTACTCACACACGGACTTATGGGTTATGATTCTTCTTTTCATATGTAAATCTTCTCCCTAAAATCCTGTGAGGGAGTTTTACAGCAGTTATTCCTGTCAGTTCATGTTGGAAATTCTGAATAGATTTCCCTGAAACATTGTGTCCTCTTGTTGACCAAAGCTGGAAATTCTTGTCTCAGGAGACAGTGGTTTTGTCTCAATGTAACTGGTCTAGTCCTAGCTCACCCTGGTTAATGTTCTGTGGGAAGTGTTCGAATCTCACCAGGCCAAATAGAGGTGTTCCGTTACGTTATTAAAAATCTGGACTGTCAGTTATTTTAAGATACCATTGGGCTCACCTTTCTCCGGTTAGACTTACATGTAACTCCATTGTGGTTGACTCCTCACCGCCCTCCAGACAACGAGGGATGGACAATAAACACAAGCCGACTCAGAGATGAACACATATCTCTTTTATGCTTCAGCTCTTGTGTGACTGACCGCATTTCCTGCCCAATAGAAAGTGGGGCAGCTCAGGACGACATTCTGGAATTTGCGGGACTCCAGGCCAATCAGAGTAAACAAAAGGCAGCGACAAGTTGTTTATGGAGCATGCGCAGTGCGGGTGTCTGAGCTGTTGGAGTTGAAAAGTGAGAGACAGAGCTGGAGGGAGGGATTGGATGGATTTAGGAACAACCTGCTGCGAAGTGTTTGTATTCGAGTTAGTACTGAACTCTGGGAAATTCTTTTACACGGGGTTAGAGTTGAAGAATTTCCCCACAGCAATCTCAAACCAAGAGGAACGTTTTTCTCTCCTGCACTGAGAAGGAGAGGCTTCGGAGCGGCTGGTTCTTGTAGGTCAGTAAGCTGCAATTCTCTCTCTCTTCTCTCCCTCTCTCTAAAGAAACAAAACCATGTATCTCCAGGAGGACAGTGTGTGTCTGATAGCGGAGTTTATAGATGATGATTCTTCATACACTCTGGTCTTGATCTTCTTGAAGTGAGGATCTGTCAGTTATTCCTGTGATGGAGATGGAGGAAACTGTCTGTAAGTATCCCATTGTTCTCACTATCTTTACTCTCATTGAGGGCTGAGTCTTGTGGAGGGCCAGAACACGCCCTTCCCCTGAAGGACATTTCTCAGCTAGTTGAGTTTTTCATAACAATCCAGTAATGTTTCACGGTCAGTATTTGAGTGACTTTCACACAAATTGCTGGATTCAAAGAACTCCATGGTGACCCAAAGGTTAGCACTGCTGCCTCTCAGCTCTGGGGACCTGGGTTTGATTCCAGATTCGGGTGATTGCGTGGAGTAAGTAATTTCTTCATATGTCTGTGTAGTTTACTCTCGGTGCTCCTGTTTCCTCCCAAAATTCAATGATATCTGGATTAGGTGGTTTGGCCATGCTAAATTGCCCATAATGTGCAGGCTGGATAGGTAAACCGTGGGGAATGCAGGGATATGGGACGGATCTATGTGGGATGCTCTTCAGAGGACGGGTGTGGATTCAAACGGCCTGCTTCCACACTATAAGATTTTTATGATTCTTAACTCCTTTTAGTATCTTAAACAGTACGATTTCTCAATCTCTAATTTTTCCTGATTTAAGTTTGTTTTACAGAGAATGACAGGGGCACATTTATCAGCGAGAATTCCAAACAAATACCTTATCAGGATCTTAGAGTGAGTCAGTTAATCAGGATTTGAAAACCATTGGATTGTCAATGTTTATCTGTGGTAAAAGTTTGCAAACATCAGTGTACCCAGTGACAAATGGACAATTCTTGCACCATTTCCACAGATTGAATAGCATCCCACCATTCACAGCAGGGAGAGATTGTATCTCCACCGTGGCTCAATCCCAGCCTCAGGCGACTGTCTCTGTGGAGTTTGCACATTCTCCTGGGGTCTGCGTCAGCTCCATCTGGGTACTCCGGTTTTCTCTCCCAATTCAAAATGGGCAGGTTAGGTCAATTGGCCATATAAAATTGCCCACAGTGTTCAGGGATGTGTAGGTTAGGTGCATTAGTCAAGGGTAAATGTTCAGTAATGGGGTAGGAGAATAGGTTTGGATGTCTTTATCCCCAGAGGGTTGGTGTGGACTTGTGGACTGTAGGGATTCTATAAGTCTACGAAACCTGTCCTGTGTCTGGGTGAGGAGTCAGCTGATCATCCAATATGGAGAGACATGATCTACACCACAGAAACCATGGAAATGTGCAAACTGTGGGAGGGATACAAATGTCTCTACATGCTGAAAATTCATTGATGCAGTCACGCTGGAGATAAGTCATTCATCTACTGTTTGTGGGAAGGGATTCAATCAATCACTCGTCCTTGAGAAACAAGAATGCACTCAGTAGGGAGAGGCCATTCATCTGCCTTAAGTGTGGGAAAGATTCAGTGACACATCCTACCTGCTGACTCACCAGTGAGATCACACTGGGGAGAGGCCATTCCCCTGCTTTGAGTGTAACAAGGCATTCTCTGCTGATGAACACTGAGAGACCTTTCAAATGCTCACATTGAGAGAAAAGCTTTAAACACAAACATGAAATGCTGATACATGAGTACGTTCACACTGGGGAGAGGCCATTCCCCTCTCTGTGTGTGGGAAACGGTTTGTCCATTCAAAAAAAAACCTTCTGAAACCCCAACGAAAACACACTGGTAAGAAGCTGTTACCTGCTGCTTTTCTGGAAAGGATTCATTCAGTTATCCCACCTTCTGAGTTCACACCTGACTCAGGCAGCTGTATGCTGTTGCTGCTGTTCTCAATAAAATTCTGATGGAGCTCCAACCCCCTCCAACGCCGCAGAGGACCAGGAAACAGATGCAGTGGAACAGGGAAATGTGGCGCTTGTGATGTCACATGGGTAGGCCAGCAGAAGGCGGCATTGTGCTACTGTACTTCTCAGAGAGAGAGAGAAACTCTGACTTTGAAAGAATGCATTATAAACGTGCTGAATCAAAGTTTGTCCCATTGCAGGCAGAACTGGGCATACACCAACACGCACAGGCACAAAATCAGATTCACAGACAGATATAAAGAAACTTTCCGACACACACGTCCGGGACAATGTGTGCCACTGCAGACAGAGTTTGTCATTCATACACAGACAGATACACTCACACTTCTCTCCGATGTAATCTGTGTCTTATTGCTTGCAGAGATAGTCACATCAACACAGAAAAACAGACATTAACACAGAGATGGGAGCGCAATACAGTTAGAGTGAGATGCAGAATCACTGACTTTTACAAATATGTCCAGAGATATACTCAGACAATGTTGTATTCAGCTGTGTGAAAATCCTTGGCTCATAGTCCCAATGAGAGTCATATAGTTTTCCCACTCCACTGACTTGAATCTTAAAGAAGAAGCCGGGGAGCAAGCTCCCTTTCTGTTCGACGACATTTCTCATTTTGTAGTCGGCAGGGGTCACACCTGCGTGGGGAAACCGCAATGGGTTTCAAGTCCATCGCATTAACCAATCAGCCCACGAATACAGAACTACACTGACAGCTTCACTTCCCAGATCTGTCTGCCTGCGGAGCTGAGAAAGAGTGAATCATCGCAGAGTTTGTTTGAATCCATTCGCTTCACGGTGTTTCATCCCTAAATACGAAATGAACTTTTAGTTAAAAACAAATATGGAAAATTGCAGGAGGAACGGAGAAGGTCAGGCAACATCTATGGAAAGAGAATCAGATGCAGCATTTCAGAATTCCGTTTTCTCCGACAGGTGCTGTCAAACCTGCCGAGTTTCTCTTTTTTTCTCGGCTTCTCCGCAGTCGCAGTCCCTTACGTCAGACATTAATTCAATTCAGAAACCCCTTTGTGGAGAAGGATTTCGTTTGGGGAACATTATCCTGACCCCATTTAAAAGGACGCAGATTCAAAGTCAAGGAAGAACAGCGAACTAACCGTCCCTGGGTGGGTTCGAACCACCAACCTTTCGGTTAACAGCCGAACGTGCTGACCATTTGCGCCACAGAGACAGGCGATGCCGGGATCTGCGCCATCACTTAGGGGAGGCTATTAGTGAATTCATAATTCAGCCTGCCCCGCCTAGAATTACAATTGTCGTCTATCACTTTTACTTTTCCTTAATAATGCCTGGGACATTCATTGTGGAGACACCGGGGAGAGTCTGATCCCACCCTCTGCAGACATATCCATGTCACGAGGAACTAGTTTTCTTCCTTCGGGACCGTCGCCCTTCGAGCCTTTCAGTGTTTTGCCTGTTCCCGAGTTCCCTCATTGGCTCGGAGGGGAGAAGGGGTTTGAATTCCTGATGTGCAGGAACGACAATTCTTTCAATGTCTCAGATCAGTTCATGTCCCGAGAACATCAGAGTCAATCTCCCAGCCTCTTCAACAAGGGGACGGTGTCTGGACTGTCTCTGCTCAGTCGGACGGTTCATCTTTCATTCTCATCTAAATCCGCTTCCCAAAGAGTTTCTGAAGGTTCACAAAGCTGGAGACTGAGATTTCTGTTTTGCTTCATGAACATTTTTCCATTTCCTAACTCACGATATTTTGTCAAAATCTCTTCCCAAGTGTACGCCATGCTTCATTTCCAGGGATGAGGAATTTCTATTGTGGGGAGACATTCCCAAGGTTGGGAATGTTCGCTTTGGAGCAAAGAAGGTTAACTGGAGATTTCCTGGGGCTGTTGGTAATGATGGGAGAAGAAGCGGTGGGAGTGGGCAGATTAATGATCAGAAGAACCAATTGCCACTGACCAGAGTCAGTTACCAGAGGACAGGAATTGAAGTTCTTGAATGAAAAGCAGCACTTGTGCCTAATAAACACAGAGAATACTGCAGAAAGCCGACAGGTCGTGCATCATCTGTGGAAAGGTAAACAGAGCTGACGTTTTGAGTCTGGTACGTTGTTTGTTCCGAACTCGAGTTTCCTGCATGGAAATCAATTCCCAGACATGAGAAAACGGGACTTTATTGAGACTGGTTTTGTGAAGTTTGAGTGATAATGCAACCAACAGGAAGTCATTTAAAATCGCCGGCGAAGAAAGCATAGCCAGCAGGTTACCACGCTGGGCGGGGGAGCCCCAAAGGATCTCCACGCCAGCACCTTAAGTATTCGGTCACAACTACACGCCCAAAGTTATGATCTAAAATTTCTCATGGAATTGCTCTAACACGAAAGGTGAGTAGTGGACTTGTCCTGTCCGCGCCATAACCTCAACGTATCCTGTTCCCCTGGATTTGATCAGGACAGAGGAGGCTGATGGGAGATCGAATTGAACTACACACATTGATGAGGGACAGAGCAGCTGGGAAGGATCCATTTCCGTGCGTAGAGAGATGAATAATCAGGGCCGAAAATAAGGAGCCACTTCAAGAAATTTGGGGTTCATTCAGCAAAGCTAATGTAGAACTGTTCACAGAAAGTGTTGATGAAAGTCTCTCGAGTTATTTTGATGAGAAGTATTCATGATGCTAATACAATCGAAAGGATGAAGGAAGATTGGTAAATGTATTTGGTGACAGTTCTGTTCATGCCCTGTGAGCGAAACCTGGATCTGAAGGTATAAAAGGGACATTAATAATATCGATCTGAAATTGGATACGTGACAAGAAACAGAGCCATTATTGACAGTTGGCTTTTGAACTGGAGAAGGTTTGTCGTGAAATTAGCTTGAGGCTTGAGGTATGCAAGGTCAATATAATTTAGGTAAAACACGGAAACGCTATCCTCATTAGCAGACAGTGAAAGGATTACAAGACGCAAATTAAGCATTTTCGACAAGTGGTACAGCGGACTGGGAAGAAAAGTATCATAAACTGTGAACAACAAAGTTCAGGAGCACAACACTTACATTCAAAGAACGAAAACATCCAGATCCTGATTAATCAGATTGCATTGTGGTGCTTTTCTGCAAAACATCCACTTGCAATATCCGACAAAACAGTGACAAGACCCATCCCTGTCAGCCCAGGATAGAAAATCCGAAGGGATGAAGGTTTGCTTATTTTCTGAAGATTCACAAAACTAAGATTGGGTTTTGGTGATTGTTTCCTTTCCACTCCCAGGAGCCGCAGTGGTTGAGGCGTTGAGTTGGGGAAAGTAAAATGTGCCCGTGAGCAGGCGTGTGAGGCTATTTCAGCTTCCGCTGTGACTTGACTCCGATGTTCTGAGGGGCATTTATTGACGCGAGACAGTGAAAAGATTCTCATTCCCGTATGCCGGCTTCAGGACAATGAGAAAGATTAATTGGGATGTGTGAAGAAACTGAGCTGCATTTCAGACAGGTAGGTGGAGACAGATGCGTCATTCACTCCTACCCAGAATAATTTTGCTAATCCTCCCTTCCACCTCTCCGGAACTCTGCAGAAGCCTATAAAAAACTCTAGAATGAACCCCAATTATCCAAGAACCTGAAACCCTCCCTCCTGCACCATCCTTGCAGCCAAGTGTTCAGTTAGACCTATGCACTCTAGTTTTTGACTCCCCCCACCCCAGATAAAAGACCTTTCCTATTTACCCTATCCATGTTCCTCATAAATTTATGAACTTCTATAAAGTCATCCCTCAGCCTCCAAAGCTGCAGGGAAAATAGCCCATCCTGTTTGTACAAGTCTCACCTTCCCCAAAATCTTGTGCTCAAAATCTCCAACCCTGGCAGCGTCCTTGTAATTCTTCTCTGAACCCTTTCAGTCTTCCTGCAGAGTTGTAACCTCTGAAGACGACTTTTAAAAATACTTACAATTATCGTATTAGAATCATAGAATCCCTTCTGTGTGGAAGCAGGCCATTCAGCCCATCAAGTCCACACTGACCCTCTGAAGAGCAACCCAACTCGCCACAACCCCCTTCCCTATACCTGTAAACCTGCATTTCCATGGCTAACCCATGGACACTATGGGTAATTTAGCATGGCTAATCCATCTAACCTGCACTGTAGGAGGAAACCCATACAATCTTGAGGAGAATGTGCAAACTCCACACAAACAGCTGCCTGAGGCTGGAATCAAACCCATGAGGGAGCAGTGCTAACTACTGAGCCACTGTGCTGCCCAACTTTTATTTATTTTACTGACAGATCTCTTGTCATTCACCCTAAATTAATATCTCTTGTTTCTTGACGCTTGCATCAATAGCAACAGTTTCTTTCCCTGAAGTATATCCAGACCACCTCATGATCTTGAATACCTCAATCAAATATTCTTCCAAACTCCTCTGAAAATAGTCTCAGATTCTCCAATTCCATAATTTAAGTCCCTTATTCTGTTCTTGTGAATTGTTCTTATGAAGTTTTTGTCACCTTTTTCATTCTTTCACACCCTTTCTAAAGTGTGGTACATAGAATTGAAAGGAAACGCCACTTAATATCAAACCAATGTTTTTTAAAGATTCAGAATAATTTCCTTGCTTTTGTACTCTATGCCTCTATTTACTTAACCCTGGCATTGCTGTGCCTTATCCAGTTTTCTCAATCTCCCTGACACCTTCACATTTAGCATCAGGTCCCTCTGCCTCTTCACCCCTGTTTAAATTATATCCTTTTTTATATTGTCTCTCCTTGTTTTCCTTACCAACATGTATCAGTTCACATTTTTCTCCACTAACCTTAGTCTGTACTGTTTCACTCACACCATGAACATAGTGCATTACAGCGCAGTACAGGCCCTTCGGCCCTCGATTATGTGCTCATCTGTTAGAACAATCAGAAGGCCATCTAACCTACACTATTCCATTATCATCCATGTGTTTATCCAATGACCATTTAAATGCCCTTAAATTGGCGACTCTATTACTGTTGCAGGCAGGGCATTCCTTGTTCTTACTACTCTCTGAGTAAAGAATCTACCTCTGACATCTACCTTATATCCTAGGAAAAAGGCTCTCACCGTCCATCCACCCTACCTAATCCTCTGAACATCGTGTATGTCTCTATTAAGTCACCTCTTCACCTTCTTCTCTCTAACGAAAATAGCCTCAAGTCCCTTAGCCTTTCCACATAAGACCTTTACTCCATACCGGGCAATATGCTGGTAAATCTCCTCTGCACCCTTTCCAATGCTTCAGATCCTTCTTATAACGTGGCAACCAAAACTGTACGCAATACTCCAAGTGCAGCTGCACCAGAGTCTTGTACGGCTGCAACATGATCTCATGGCTCCAAAACTCAAACCCTCTACCAATAAAACCTACCATACTGTACTCCGGTGCCCTAAATTAAGATCCCACCCACCCCCCACAGAATTCAAAATGGTCCACTTGTTATTGAGGGGGACAGCCATAGGGGATCCCTGCACTGTCTGCCTTTTCCCTTTCTGTCCCCTGCCTGTTTATCCAATGAGTGCAGGAAGATTTGCTGACGCAGTATGTAGATAGGCCAACAAGAGGTGAAGCCACATTGGATTTGGTAATGGAAAATGATCCAGGCTAGTTGTTAGATTTGGAGGTAGGCCTGGTATGTACCCATGTCCTCTTGAAATAACTATCCACATCACAGTTCACAATACTTCCAATTTGGTGTGATCTACAAACATTGAAATTGTGTCCTGCAAACATATATCCAGGCCATTAATATCAATCAAGTACGGTAAGACTCCAGGAACAGAGAATAGTGAATACCTTCCACAAGTCTGAAAAATAGCCATCAACCATTATGCAGTTTCCTGTTACTCAGTCAAACTTGTACACATGCTATTATTGCCTTTGGAGGAATGGAGGGTGTCATGTGACTTGTTCTGAATTCTACCTGACATTAAGGCTATGTGACTTGGTTACTATGGGCACAAGTGGGACCCCACATCAAGAGACTTGGTGAGAGAGTGCAAGATGTTCACAACCACGGGCAACACAAGAGCATTTGTGTTACTATGGGGAGAAACACTTCAAGTCTCATAGGGAGGTGACAGACTTTGTAAATTGTTATATTTTAAACTGCCTGATTCTGAGATAAAATGAAGTTAGATGTCTAGAGGAAAGCGAATTCGAATTTCTCCCCAGATACAAGCTTCATGCTGATCCACATTGCCATATGAATGGGTTATAGGAAAGAAAAGGTCATTGAATGCCAATGTGATATTGGGTTGCAGATTTTTCTGTGATATCCCTAAATCTCTCAGTCACAAGTCAAACTGCAATAATCTGAGCGAAAGAGAGAGAGAGAGAGAGTGAGCCAGAGAGAGAGAGAAAGAGAGAGAGAGAGAGAGAAAGAGAGAGAAAGAATATAAAAATAGAGGCAGCTTGTCCTAGCTTCGAAACATAGAAAATACTTACTTTATTATTCATTATTAGAATTAGAATTCACACTCAGATTGAGGAGACCAAGTACACAGGAATTTAAAAGCTGGAATTTTGTCTCACTTAGGTTAGAAAAGAAATTGTATCAGACCAATAGGAATGGTAAGTAACGTGAAACACATTGAGACAGTAAATCCCAGTTGACCACCATCAGATTCTCCCCCATTTCGTGCTAATAGCATTCCAGGACACTGCTGTCAATTGGATACATATTTCGCTGGTAGCTGTCCATTAGGGTGATATTACTAGCCCGTACTGGTATCTGGGAGCAGGCTTTTACTTTGTGCTTTGTACCATTTTAATTTACAGTTTTAATTTGATAGTTACCCAAAATTGATTTTCTGCTTTACATGCCTTTTAAATGTTAATATAGATTTTAAACTTTACCGGTGAATTGGAATAATAGAGCACAGACTTAAAAGGGACAAAAGAGAATTAAAGACATGATTCGTGTCGCTTTTCTTTTTACACTTTTATTAAGAAACAAAAAACACTGAATTACTTATTCACTGGAGTTTAGAAAAATGAAGGAGGATTTCATGATAAACTATAAAATTCTAATGGGACTCCACAGGGTAAATACAGGAAAGACATTTCCAATGGCAAGGGAGACTTGAACCAGGGTTCACAGATAAAGACATGAGATAGGCCATGTAGGACTGAGATGAGTAGAAATTTCTTCATCCACAGAACACAATTGAAGCTAAAACATAAAATGTTTTTAAGAAGGAGTTAGATATACTTTGTGGGGATAAATGGATCAAAGGGTACATGGAAAAAGCGGGAACAGGGTACTGAGTTAGATGATCAGCCACAATCATAGCAGACACAAGGAGCTGAATGGCCTACTCCTAATTTCTATGTATCTTTATAACTCAACAATACCTGAAATATCTCCATTATGAAGGCAACCATAAATTACAGATTTATTTGCCAAACCTTGATTTTTACTAGGAATTATTATTTGAACTTCTCCAAATAACCTAAATATTTATCACCAATCACCCTCATTAACAAATTCACTCCGTACCACTGTGTAAACAAAACCAAGGGTTTATCAGTGGCACAGACTATATTCAGTCAAGTAACCTCTGCCTTGAAGCTTCCCAGTATCCCTTTGTAGATATTGCCAGAACTAAAATGTTCAGATATGTTGTTATACAAAGGTGGGCCTTGAACCCAGGCCTCCTAGTCCAATGACAGGGACATTACTGCTGTACCACAAGAGGCCTCTAAAGCAGCAGTTATTTGAACATGTCTATTTAAAGTAGAAATCCTGAAACACTTGTGACAAGAGTTCACTTCTCCTGGAGGTTTGGATACAGTTGTCTAATCCTGGTGATTCCATTGTCTGTTTCTTTCTATCACCTAGTTTGAAACCGTCTTCCTGACACCACCTCACCCCTGCCTCGTGCATGAATAAGGTGTCCAGAACCAGACACCAGATCACCTTCCCACAATTTCTCTTTATAGATATTTTCAATCAATCTGTTCACAGATGTTATTGTACACCTCTTAAACAGGTGGGACTTGAAATCAAGTCTTCTGTTCAAAGGTGGATATATAATCACTGTAACATTTCCTGAAAATGCCTTTGCAACTTTTTTGATCAAATTGTTTTGCAAGGCTCAGTACTGGAACCTCTGTTGTAATAAAAATAAATGATTTGGATTAAAATGTTGGTGGTCTGATTCCGTAAATTTACAGCCAACAGGACAGTTGGTGGAGTTGTGGGTAGTCAATGGGCGACACGGTGGTACAATGGTTAGTACTGCTGCCTCTCAGCACTAGAGATCCAGATTCAATTCCCGACTCAGGCGACTGACCGTGTGGAGCCTGCACATTCTCCCCGTGTCAGTGTGGGCTTCCTCCGGGTGCTCCGGTTTCCTCCCACAGTCCCAAGATGCGCAGTCAGGTGAATTGTCCATGCTAAATTGCCCGTAGTGTTAGATAAGGGATAAACGTAGGGGTGGGTTGCGCTTCGGCGGGTCCGTGTGGACTTGTTGGGCCGAAGGGCCTGTTTCCACACTATAAGTAAATCTAATCAAAAGATTCAGCAGGATGTGGGCAGATGGAAGTTTGGTTGGAGAAATAGCTGATGTGGTTTAATCAGCACAAAGTGTGTGGTGATATATCTTGGGATATAGTATACAATAAATGGCAGGTCCTTAAGAGCATTGATAAGCAGAGGCATCTTGAAGTGCAAGACCAAAGCTCCTTGAAAATGGCAAGACCAAATGGATAAGATGGTAAAGAAGGCATATGGTATGCTTGCCTTCATTGGTCAGAGCATTGGGCATAAATTTAGCACATCATGTTGTAGCTGCATGAGATTTTAGTTTGGTCCAGGTTTGGAGTATTGTGTTCACTTCTGGTCACCACATTATAGGAAGGAGGTTGAGGCTTCGGAAATGGTGTAAAAGAGATTTACCAGAATGTTGCCTGGATTGGAGTGTATCAACAAAAGGAGATGTTGGATAAACTTGGATAGTTTTTGCTAGAGTGTGGGAGGCTGAGGGCAGCCTGACAAGTGTATAAAATAATAGAGGTGTGTTTGGGGTGGATAGTCAAAGTCTTTTTCCCGAATGTCAAATACTAGGGACTGTAGGTTTAAGGTGAGAGGGGAAAGGTTTAAAGATATGTGAGGCAAGTGTTTCTACACAGAGGGTGGTAGGTACCTGGAACACACTAGAAGCAGATTCAATTGCGATATTTAAGAGGAATTTAATTCACACACAAACAGGCAAGGAATGGAGTGATATGGACCATATACAGGCAGATGGGATTAGCATAGAAAGCCATCATGGTTGGCACGTGGTGGATGGTAGTGCTTATTCCTTTGTTGTTCTATGTAATCAGGGAAAAATGCAGCAATAAAATTAAAAAGTCTGCAATGTGACAAAGGATATTAACTTGTTGCACTGCAAAATTTTTTGCCCCCTTTTCATGCTTTATGTATGCTTTTTTGCCCCTAGAGCTTCCTTCTATTTCCTCCTCCGTTTGTTTTACTTAAACTTTTTCCTCTATTATCTCATTCCACCCACCCCCTGCTCTTAACTCCCATTCTTTTAAACTTCTTCTCTCCCTCGCTGAGTGTGGGGGACTCACCTCAGACTAAAGACGCCCCCAGTTAGTTCCTCCTGTGACCCGCCGTGGTTCAGAGCCATGTCTAACCCTTTCCACTCCGTTTATCTGCGGGGAAGCATGTATTACTACGAGGAAATCAAACCAGTTGGGCATGACCTTCCCATAGCAATTTGTCTTGTCTGTCCTTCATTAACCGATGCTTTTCTTCTAAAAAGAAATCGTGTCATGTGATTGTTGCAAGTGTGTGCAACATTATCTCACTCTCCCTCATGTCCCTTGGACCGAGTAATTGACGACATGCGAGAAGGCGAGAGTCAGCCCCACACTGTAGTAGGTCTGGAATCACAAGTTGATGAATGGTAGATTTTCCTCCATAAAGGAATAATTTCACAACAATCAATCAATAATGGTTGGAGACACAGAACAGTTCTGGCAGCATCTACGAAGGGATTAATGTTGCTGTTTTGTGTCCAGTGGCCCTTCAAAAGTGGCTGGATTCAAAACACTAACTGTTTTCTCTCCACAGATGCTGCCAGACCTGCTGCGATGCCCCAGCAATTGTGCCTTTTGTTTCCAATCTCCAACATCTGCAGTTCATTGTTTTCATCAATAATGGTTTCCTGGCGGCCAGTACTGAGACAAACTCTCACTTCCAGATCTTTTTATTAATTGAACATAAATTCCACTAGCTGCCAAGATGGGATTTGATTTTTTGTTCTCAGAAGACCGAGATCTCTGGGTTACTCAACCATTATCACTAGATCACAATCTTCACTTCAGTGACAATTTTCTGCTGAATATTTTCCTTTATTCATTCATGGGATGTAGCACTTAATCTCCCAGAAAAACCAAGTGCCATTTTAGAGGGCAGTTACGAGTTAATCACATTACTGTGGATCAAGAGTGACACAATCGCCTAACTGGGTAAGGACTAAAGATTTCCTTCCCTAACAAGATAGGTCCTTATATCAATTGCTAAGATCACAAAAGCAGCGATAAGCTTTATATTCCAGACATATTAATTGATTCCAAAGTGCATCGGGGACATAGCAGCATCAATTTGAAACTCCAGATGTTAAAACCAGTAACAACGCCAAAATGCCACCAACTCCATACAGTCTCTAATTCCCAACACTGACTGGCCTGTAGTTGCCCCTTGTATCCTTTTCCCCTTTATTATTAACTATTCAATTCAGCTCATTGAATCAATTCTGCTATTTATTCAGATCACTTTAGCTCTGGTAAACATCAACTCCACTTGCCTGCTATTTCCACATAATCCTCAATTCCCTCACTAGTTAAACAAAAACTGACAGCCTTGAATGTACTTTACGACCTAAGCTCAACAACCCCCTGTAGTAACATGTTTCACAGATTTACTGCCCTCATTAAAAATTCCTATCTGTCTTCAACATGCAATCCCTCATTTGCAGGTTATTCCCTCTGGTGCTAGACTCACCCACAAACGTAAACTTTTCCACATCAAGCCTGTCAAGTCTCCCCAGAATCGTTTATGTGAAAATAAGGTTACCTCCAAATCTTCTCACTTCTAATAAGTATAGGCCCAACCAATTCACTTCTCTTCATATGATATTCTTTTCATCCTGGTCAACCTTCTCTGGACTGCCTCCAAAGCCAGTATATCTTTCCTTGGGTAAAGGACCCACCCTGTGTTAAGTTTTGGCCTGACTGGTGCCTGACATAGGTTCACTATAACCTCCCGACTTTATTACTCTATTTAAAAGTCAACCTCCCATTTGCCTTCCCTATTACTCACTGAACTTGGATGAAGAGATGCATGGGTATGGGCTTCCAAATCCCTCTATTCAACAGCTTTCTCCATTTAACATTCAGCACTGTTCCTCCTGGCAAAGTGCACAACCTCATTTCCCCAAATTCTATTCCATTTGCCATTTGCTTAACCTGTCTATATACCTCTGCAGATATTTCATGTCTTCTCACCACCTGCCTTCCCATCAACCATCTTTTCTGCAATCTTGGCGATAGCGCATTCACTTCACTTTTCCAAGTAAATAATTGTAAATAATACATATTGTAAATAATTTTGGCCTCAGCACTGATCCCTGTGGCACACTACTAGTTACAATTTGCTATCCTGAACATGTCCCTTATCCCAATTGTATCATTGGTTAGCCATTCCTCTATCCATGCCACTTTGCTTATTATTTCATGAGAAGTGAATATCATTGGGTCTGCCAACAACCCTTCCCAAACTGTCCTTGAAAAAGAGCAATGCCTCTTAAATTGCTTCACATTATGATGTGGTCTGCAATCATGTTCAGGAGCGAGTTCCAGGTTTTTGATCAATAACAAAGAAGCAATGCGATATATTTCACAGTTGGAATGCTGTGTTCACACTTACCTGCTCTTGGTGGTTGACGTGATGGCTTGGAAGTGCTTTTGAAGAGCCGGGGAGGGGCGATGGAGGTGGGATAGGTGGAAGGAGGTCAAGGTGAGGGTGATAGGCCGGAGTGGGGTGGGGGCGGAGAGGTCAGGAAGAGGATTGCAGGTTAGGAGGGCGGTGCTGAGTTGAGGGAACCGACTGAGACAAGGTGGGGGGAGGGGAAATGAGGAAGCTGGAGAAATCTGAATTCATACCTTGTGGTTGGAGGGTTCCCAGGCGGAAGATGAGGCGCTCCTCCTCCAGCCGTCGTGTTATCTTCCGCCTGGGAACCCTCCAACCACAAGGTATGAATTCAGATTTCTCCAGCTTCCTCATTTCCCCTCCCCCCACCTTGTCTCAGTCGGTTCCCTCAACTCAGCACCGCCCTCCTAACCTGCAATCCTCTTCCTGACCTCTCCGCCCCCACCCCACTCCGGCCTATCACCCTCACCTTGACCTCCTTCCACCTATCCCACCTCCATCGCCCCTCCCCCTAGTCCCTCCTCCCTACCTTTTATCTCAGCCGGCTTGGCTCTCTCTCTCTTATTCCTGATGAAGGGCTTATGCTCGAAACGTCGAATTCTCTATTCCTGAGATGCTGCCTAACCTGCTGTGCTTTGACCAGCAACACATTTGCAGCTGTGATCTCCAGCATCTGCAGACCTCATTTTTTACTCTTTTGAAGAGCCACCACTTAATCAAGCCAGAATGATAGATTGTGGCCAGAGATTCTGCTTTTTGACTTTCATCATCAAGCTAAATTCTTTCCAGCCAAGATTTTAGTCTCAAACTGCCACACAATTCCTCCTGTTATAGCTTCAATCAGCTATAATAATACGACGATTCTTGGGATGACTTTTCACACCTGAGTGCAAAATAAATACAGATCATTGTTTCCAACTTTGGTGGAACAAAAAAAAGACCCAGCAAATTGGTGGATAATTACAGTTAGTGCAAACAAAGCTAGCGATCGATAAAGATTAACCCTGTTCACTTCAATGGCCAAATTACATTTTCGAAACCAAGTACACTCAGACAACATGTAAAAGTGGTTCATAGGAGGAGAAATGGGGCATTGAATAGGAGTGAAATGATTGCGTTTGGTCACCGCCACCATTGCCCGAAAAACGGGTTGAAAGGATTCTTAAAAGGTGGGCAACAAAGTGGAGTGGTATAACACTTCAGACACCGCAAAGTGTAAGACCACTTTCTAGTGGAAGAAAAAGACATTTCTTATTTATAGAAGAACGAGGGAACAAATGGGGAATAAATCCGAATTGGGAGCTCTTTCTTATTAAGGATGTTCCTTCACCACAGTCTTGGTTTAGAGCATAAGTTCTTCATCAGGAATGAAAGTTGGTCCAACGGGACTGAGAGATAATTGGGAAGGGGATGGGGATGGAGGGGAGGTAGCTGTGAATGAAATAGGTCGATGGAGATGCTGATTTATCATGAGAGATAAGACAGGAGGGTGGAGCGAATAGGTGGGAAGCAAGATGAAAATGTAGGACAGCTCAAGAGGCCAACGCCGAGTTGGATCTGGGACAAGGCGCGTGGTGTGGGAGTGAGGGTGAGGGGAAATATGGAAACTGGAGAAATCGACATTTATCCCATGTAGTTGGTAGGTCCCAAGGCGGAAGATAAAGCGTTCTTCCCACAAGGGTCAGGTAGCTAGAGCTTGCAAGGGGGTGCCGGACAGGACTTGCATGCACTTGACGGAGTGGGAGGGGAAGTTAAAGTTTTCAGCCATAGGGCGGTGGGGTCGTTTAGGTTTGGAGTCCTAGAGCTGTTTCCTGGAATGTTCTGCAAGTTGGCATCCAGTCTCCCCAATGTGGCAGAGCAATGGACATATAAATAAATCTTATAAACAAATTGTATAAATTTTAGCATGCCGGAGTTATTATCTTTAATGAAGAAACGAAAATATTAATAAAATTGGGTGACTGTTTGAAACGGTTTGTTGGTCAGGCTCAACTCATCCCCTTCAAATGAGACAATGCCATTGATAGCGGTGAACTGCTCTTTTTGCTGTAAAACCACAAGTTATTGATTTATTTTCACAACTTACTGGTATTCACACCTGCACATTCAATGTCAAACTCTGACATCAGAAATGAAATTACAGCATTAATTTTGACTTACAATATTCGAACAAACAAATTAATAGCACACAGTGAATACTAAGTCTGATAAATATGAAATCAAATTTGAGCAAAAAAATATACAATCAAGATGGGAGATAAGAAATGGGGGAAGGGCAGAAGGCAAGAAATGCAGCATCATAGAAGGTACTCCCCCAGGGAGTGTATTTTACGAACTACAACTGATAAATATAAACAAACACTCTGACATGATCCTCCGGTATTAATGTAAACCATACCACCATACAGTAGGTACCATTTAAATAAGTTAATAGATACAAACCTTGAGCAAATCCAGCCTCCAGCTCGGCCCCCCTTTTGGAGCTCGGAGCTTCCTCCAGCTCCAGGGCTTTGTTCAGCTCCTGGGCTCCAGCTGCCACTGTCACTCCTCTAGTGAAGAAGCTTTGGGAAGCAGATGCAAAGGCAAGATACAGAACAGAGCACCTTTGCCAAGGAAAGCAGCTTATGGAGACATTGAGCAATAGCATCACATGGTTTTGACCAATCGACCTCTGGGTTATGTACCCAGCACACGTATGCTGCACTACTCTGCTTGGGTGGTCCCAGTCGCTGGATTGTGGATCAGTTTAAAGTCGATCCTATATCTCTGATAACATCGCTACACAAGGCAGTGAAGAAAGGTTTAGGCACACTAATCTTCATCAGTTAGGAAATTGAGTATAGATGCTGGCAAGATATAGTGCAGTAATACAGAACGCTGATGAGGCTGCACCAGGAATATTGTGATCAGCTTTGGTCCCCTTGGTAACATCTTCAACATCTTCTAACATCTTCAACTCTGGGTTTGTGTTGAACTTGAGAGGATATTTTGTCCAACTCAGCATTTTAAACAGTATCGCTTGGAGGGAGTCATTTGAAACATTTGAGGAGGTGAGCTCTACAAGATTGAACTATTCAAAGTTACTTGGACTCTCTTTTAAACTTACATCAGGACCAGTAGTCAGAGACACATACAACATGGAAACAGAGCCTTCAGTCCAACTTTTCCATGCTGACCTGATATCCTAAATTAATCTAGTCCCATTTGACAGCACCTGACACATATACTCTGGCAGCACATTTCATGTATGTACCACCCTCTGCATGAAGAAGTTGTCCCTTTAGTATATTTCACCTCTCACCCTAAACCGATACCTTCTAGTTCTGGAATCCTCCATCCCAGGGAAAATACCTTGCCTTTTACCCTGTCCACACCTCTCATGAATTTGTAACCTCTATTAGGTCACCCCTCTGCCTCCGATGCTCCAGTGAAAACAGCCTCAGCCTATTCAGACTCTCCCTATAGCTCAAAGCCTCCAACCCCCAGCAACATTCCGGAAATCGTTTCATAGAGCAGTCAACGTTTCAGTCCTGAAGAAAGGTTAATACCCAAAATGCTGACTACTCCACATCTTGGTGCTGCCTGGCTTGCTGTATTCTCCCAACCTCCTGCTTGCCTACTTCGGGTTGCAATAGGTAGTGACTCAGTGGTTACCACTGCAGCCGCACTGTTCCTCGGACCCAGGTTTGATTCCAACCTTGGGTGACTGTCTGTGAGGAGTTCGCACATTCTCCCAGTGTCTGCGTGGATTTTCTCTGGGTAGTCGTGTCCAAAGATATGCAGGTCTGAGGTTTGATGAAGGCCTTCCTGCACTCTGAGCAACTGAACAACCTCTTCCCCATGTGGACCCACCAGTGGGCCAGCAGGTCAGAAATAGAGCAAAGCCCTTCCTGCATTCGGGGCAGAAGAACGGCCTCTCCTTGGTGTGGACCCACTGGTGTCTCAGCAGGTGGGAATAACTGCTGAAAGCCATCGTGCACTCAGGGCATGAGAACAGCCGTCCCGGGTGTGGACCAACTGGTGCGTCTGCATGGCAGAGGAATCACGAAAGGCCTTCCCGCACTCAGGGCAGCAGAAGGGCCTCTCCTCTCTGTGGACTCATTGGTGCTTCAGAACCCTTTCAAATTTCACAATATCCTTCTGATAGGAGGGAGACCAGAGTTGCACACAATATTCCAAAAGTGTTCCACAATATTCCAGTGTCCTGTCCAGCCACAACTTCCCAACTCCAATACTCAAGTCAGAGGATTGCGAAAGTTTTTAAAACTCACAAAATAAAATAGGAAAAAATGGAAGGGCAACCCGAATTTTTGAAGTCAACTTGGAAGCATCATTGAGAAATTGGCGGACTGGGTTTATTAGTTAGCTGTTCTCCTTAAATGCACTATATACATCTTTCCTCTTCTGCTCTTCGTAGTTTCTCTGTGCTGCAGTGCGTAGTGGCTCGTTGAAATAATGTCCTGATGCAGCTTCATAGAACATAGAACATTGAAAATTACAGCGTAGTAGAGACCCTTTGGCCGTCGATGTTGCACCGATCCAAGCCCACCTAACCTACACTAGCCCACTATTCTCCGTATGACTATCCAATGCCCGTTTAAATGCTCATAAAAAGGGAGAGTCCACCACTGCTACTGGCAGGGCATTCCATGAACTCACGACTCACTGAGTAAAGAATTTACCCCTAACATCTCTCCTATACCTACCTCCCCTAAATTTATCGGGGGGACTTATCTATTTTCACCCTTTCCAGAATTTCCGATACCTCTTCCCTACATACCTCAAAGCCATCCATTCTAATTAATTGTGACTCAATATTCACATCGGCAACAATGTCCTGTTCCTGAGTGCATACTGATAAAAAGTGTCTCCCCAATCTCTTCAGCCTCCACGTGCAACTTCCCATTTCTATCCATGACTGGACCTATTCCTACCCTGGTCATTCTTTTATTCCTGACATACCAACCAAGGACTTTTCACGTCCCCTCCTTGCTGCTCTTAGCTCTCTTAAATCCTCCCTGGCTACCTCAATCGCCCCAATTGAACCTCCACGCCTCATCTTTACATAGGCCGCCCTCTTTGCTTTAACAAGGGATTCCAGTTAATTATTAAACCACGGCTCCCTCACACGACCATTTCCTCCCTGCCTGACAGGTACATACTTATCAAGGACACTCAATAGTTGCTCCTTGAACAAGCTCCACATATCGATTGTGTCCTTCCCTTGAAGCCTACTTTCCCAAGCCTCGCATCCTAAGTCATGCCTCACCGCATCATAATTTCCCTGCCCCCAGCTATACAGTGCACACTTATCCCTCTTCATCACCAGAGTAAAAGTCACCGAATTGTGGTCACTGTCCCCAAAGTGCTCACCTACCTCCAATTCTAACACCGAGCCTGGTTCGTTACCCAGAACCAAATCCAGTATGGCCTCACCTCTTGTTGGCCTGTCGACATATTGTGTCAGGAAACCCTCTTGCACACATTGAACAAACACCATCCCATCTAACGTACTCGAGCTATAGCTTTCCCAGTCAATATCTGAAAAGTTAAAGTCCCCCATAACAATCACCCTATTACTTTCATTCTTCTCCTGAATCACCCTTGCAATCCTTTCTTCTACGCCTCTCGGATTATTAGGAGGCCTATAGAAAATTCCTAACAGGGTGTCCTCACCTTTCCTATTTCTAACCTCAGCCCAACTTACCTCAGATGGCGAGTCTTCATCCATCGTCCTTTCCACCGTTGTAATACCATCCTTGACAAGCAATGGCACACCTCCCCCTCTTTTACCCCCACCTCTGACCCTACTAAAACATTTAAACCCTGGAACCTGCAACAGCCAATCCTGTCCCTGTTCTACCCATGTCTCAGTAATAGCCACAACATCAAAATCCCGGGTACCAACCCTCGCTGCAAGTTCACCTATCTTATTTCGTATACTTCTCGCATTGAAGTATATACTCTTCAAGTCACCTTCCTGTTTACAGGCACACTCCTAAACTGCCATGTTCCTAAACTCCCTACACTCAAGGTCCTGCACCCTAAAGCAACAGTCAAGGTTCCCATGTCCCTGCAGAGTTAGTTTAACCCCCCCCAAAGAGCACTATCAAACCTCCCCCCAAGGATACTGGTGCCCCTCAGGTTCAGGTGTCGACCATCCTGCTTATAGAGGTCCCACCTTCCCCAGACTTCGGGCTGATCCCCTACCCGCTTAAGGACCCGGAAAATACGACCAGAGACATCACGTACCCTTGCACCTGGGAGGCAACATACCAACCGTGAGTCTCTCTCGCCCCCACAAAACCGCCTATCTGTGCCTCAAACTATCGAGTCCCCAATAACTATTGCTCTGCTCTTCTCCACCCTTCCCTTCTGAGCAACGGGAACAGGCTCCGTGCCAGAGGCCTCAACCCCATTTCTGACCCCTGGTAAGTCCCCCCACCCCACAAGTATCCAAAACGGAATACTTGTTCTTGAGGGGAACGACCACTGGGCTCGCTGCACTGGCTGCTTTCTCCAAGTCCCCCTCACTGTCACCTATCTGTCTGCCATCTTTGGAATTACTACTTACTTAAAACTCCGATCTATGAGTCACTCTGCCTCCCGAATGATTCTAAGTTCATCCAAGTCCAGCTCCAGTTCCGGAACACGGTCTTGGAGGAGCTGGAGATGGGTGCAGTTCCTGCAAGTGTAATCAGCAGGGACGACCATGGCATCCGTCGCCTCAAACATGTCGCAAGGGGAACATTGCACTGCCTTCACTGCCATCCCTCTAAAAGAAACCATAAAAATGCAGCACTTACCTGCTTACCACAACGGGTCTTATTATTAGGTTAGAGGACGAGGGCGGGTGGGAGGCACTACACCTGTTGTGCCTCGGATTCCTCTCTTGCGCGCCTTTATATGAAAAGAAACCTACCCAGGTAAGCTTGCGCTACACCAGCTTCCGGGTCCGCTCCGCGTTTTTTTCCAATAAAGGCGCGCAGGCCAGTACCGGAGATGTGACATGACTCTCCAGTCTCCCCAACGTTATAGAGCTCGCATCTGGCGCAATGGAAAAAAAAAAATTACGTTGATGGATGTGCCGGCGAAAGTCTTCTTCCTGCCGCGGCCCAGGTTCGATTCCCGGGCAGCAAGGCAGTTTTCAGCAGAGCTACAAGAACGGGCCCATGTCTCCCTGGTGGTCTAGTGGCTCGGATTTGGCGCTCTCATCACCACGGCCCGCGTTCGATTCCCGGTCAGGGAAGCAGTTTTCCGCGGGTCTACCAGTTATCCATTCTTCTGAAATGCGCTTTACAGTTGTTTATTGATCTTCGTCGTTCCTGGATGCTGGAGAGTGAAGTAGCTCGTTAAAGTAGCATCCTAATGCAGATTTGTTTGCATGTGTTGGGATGGTTGCTTCTGCAGCTGCAAACGAATGAACAATCCTCACTCCCTCGGCGGAGGAAGTCAGGGCTGTTTGGCAGTGTCTGTTTGTAGACGCGGTTACATTTGTTAAACAGTTGAAATTTAATTTTTTTGTATCCATTGCTCCCGAAGCGATCTCTATAACATTGGGAAGACTGGAGAGTCAAGTCATATCTCCGGGACTCTCCTGGGCGCCTTTGAAGGAAAGAAAACCTACCCAGGTTAGCTTGCGCTACACCAGCTTCTGGGTCCGCTCCGCGCTTTATTCCAATAAAGGCGCGCAGGAGAGTCCCGGAGATGTGACTTGACTCTCCAGTCTCCCCAATGTTATAGAGATCGCATCGGGAGCAATGGACACAAAAACTTACATTGATGGATACAAGAAAAATTAAATTTAAACTGTAAAACGCACGTAACCGCGTCTTCTCCTGTTCTCTGTCGGCCTGCTATGATCCGAGTCATCAAACCTCTCTTCTCCGAGAGTAGGAATAAACTGGTGAAGGTGAAACACATCAGTTTCGGTGTGTTTCATGTGCAGGAGGCCCTGCAGTAATTCCCCACGCTGTTTCACACAGCAGCATTCTCTCGGTGAATTATGCTTGGCAAAAAAAACCTATTAAACCAAATCAGTGTCGGCCATTGGATTTTACTGACACCGTTTATAAAATTCAGGCTCACGGTTAATGTGGAGAGGGGCCGTCAGACTGGAGTTTCCGCTCCTTGTGTTGAATAAAGATAATTTTAACAGTGTCCAGTGAGAGGAAAGGATTTGTTGTTGGTGGTAAACATTTCTATCTGAACTCGCTGTCACTCTGCTATGACAGGATGAGCTGGGACCTCCTGATAGATTGAAACACACAACTGGTAATCTCTGGATTATGTTGTAAAAATATCGGTATAATGTTATTCACACCGCGCTGTCACCAACTGAACGAAGCGGCTGTGTTTTCATTCTCACAGTGGGGGGAGCTGAGCATTTACCCAAACACTGGGCACACCACCTCCCTGACACAGCGTTCACAAATCAAACTGACAGCAAAGCTTCATGTGTGATCGAAAGTTTCCCCAACGAAGATTTGGCACAACAGATATCGGCAGTGAACGTAATCCTCCCTTGATTTGAAATGTAGGAAGCAGACTTTTAGGGAGCCGGACGCGATTTCAAACGCGATTACTGACCTAGAGTCAGACGCGCTACAGTTGCGCCATAAGCTGACGGGGCATTAGTGTCCTCTTTTCATGCTTAAGGGAAGTGATCGCACTGCAAGGATGTTACGTTATGAGTAACAACGGAGATCAACAGTTCATGTCTGTTCTGTTTCTTCCCCCTCTCTTTCTGCAGAGGGTGGGATCAGACTCTCCCCGGTGTCTCCACAATGAATGTCCCAGGCATTATTAAGGAAAAGTAAAAGTGATAGACGACAATTGTAATTCTAGGCGGGGCAGGCTGAATTATGAATTCACTAATTGCCTCCCCTAAGCGATGCCGCAGTCCCGGCTCTCGCCTGTCTCTGTGGCGCAAGTGGTCAGCGCGTTTGCCTGTTAACCAAAAAGTTGGTGGCTCGAACCCCCCCAGGGACGCTTAGTACGCTGCTCTTCGCGACTGTGTGCACTTTAATGGGCTCAGACGAATGTTATCCAAACGGAAACCTCCTCCACAATGGGGTTTCTGAATTGCATTATTGTCTAACGTAAGGGACTGCGGATGCTGAGAACCCGAGACAAAAAAAGAGAAACTCGGCAGGTTTGACAGCACCTGCCCGAGAAAACGGAATTCTGAAATGCTGAGTCTGATTCTCGTTCCATAGATGTTGCCTGACCTTCTCCGTTCCTCCTGCAATTTCTAGATTTGTTTTTAACTGAAAGTTCATTTAATCTTTTGCGATGAAACACCTAGACTCACAGTGTGCAGATATTTAATCCTTTCGAATCACTGAAGTGAATAGATTCAAACAAACTCTGCGATGATTCACTCTTTCTCAGCTCCGCAGGCAGACAGATCTGGGAAGTGAAGCTGTCAGTGTAGTTCTGTATTCGTGGGCTGAGTGGTTAATGCGATGGACTTGAAACCCATTGCGCTTTCCCCACGCAGGTGTGACCCCTGCCGACTACAAAATGAGAAATGTCGTCGAAAAGAAAGGGAGCTTGCTCCCCGGCTTCTTCTTTAAGATTCAAGTCAGTGGAGGGGGAAAAATATTTCACTCACATTGGGACTGGTGGGAATCTGCAACCCACTGCCTGTTCGGGTGGAACAAGCAGACACCCGCAGACCTTCTTTTGAGGCTATGAGCCAAGTGTCTGCAAATGAGACTTGAACAGTGAGGGACATGAAATCGTGATCGAAATGAAGCACCTGAGGACAAGGGTGTTTCCTTTGCCAGTGAAAGATACTGCTTCACAAAGTTGGTTCTGTGGAAGGGAAGCAGTGACGCTGATTATCTTTGGTTGTTGACCTTGTGAATGTTCCCATTGCTGCGCATGTCCGTGTTAACGTCAGAACTCTGCAGCATGGTGGCGTAAGATACGCACAGGGCCCGGGCGCAATGAATGACGCATCTGTCTCCACCTACCTGTTTGAAATGCAGCTCACAGCTTCTTCACACACCCCAATTAATCTTTCTCATTGTCCTGAAGCCGGCATACTGTTTGAATTCCCGATCTGCGGGAATGAGAATCTTTTCACTGTCTTGCGTCAATAAATGTCCCTCGGAACATCGAAGTCAAGTCACAGCGGAAGCTGAGATAGCCTCACACGCTGCTCACGGGCACATTTTACTTTCGGGTAAAAAATGAGGTCTGCAGATGCTGGAGATCACAGCTGAAAATGTGTTGCTGGTTAAAGCACAGCAGGTTAGGCAGCATCCAAGGAATAGGAAATTCGACGTTTCGGGCATATGCCCTTCATCAGGAAAGGGCACCTGCTGTGCTTTAACCAGCAAAACACTTTCAGCACATTTTACTTTCCCCAACTCACCGCCCCAACCACTGCGGCTCCTGGGAGTGGAAAGGAAACAATCACCAAAACCCAGTCTTAGTTTTGTGAATCTTCAGAAAATAAGCAAACCTTCATCCCTTCGGATTTTCTATCCTGGGCTGACAGGGATGGGTTTTGTCACTCTTTTGTCGGATATTGCAAGTGGATGTTTTGCAGAAAAGCACCACAATGCAATCTGATTAATCAGGATCTGGATGTTTTCGGTCTTTGAATGTAAGTGTTGTGCTCCAGAACTTTGTTGTTCACAGTTTATAATACTTTTCTCCCCAGTCCCCTGTATCACTTGTCGAAAATGCTTAATTTACGTCTTGTAATCCTTTCACTGTCTGCTAATGAGGATAGCATTTCCGTCTTTTACCTCAGTTATCTTGACCTTGCATACCTCAAGCCTCAAGCTAATTTCACGAGAAACGTTCTCCAGTTCAAAAGTTAATAATGGCTCTGTTTCTCGTCACGTATCCAATTTCAGATCGATATTGTTAATGTTCCTTTTATTACTTCAGATCTAGGTTTCGCTCACAGGGTAAGAACAGACCTGTCACCAAATACATTTACCAATGTACCTTCATCCTTTCGATTGTATTAGCATCATGAACACTTCCCATCAAAATAACTCGAGAGACTTTCATCACAATTTTCTGTGAACAGTTCTACATTAGCTTTGCTGAATGAACCCCAAATTTCTTGATGTGGCTCCTTATTTTCGGCCCTGATTATTCATCTCTCTATGCACGGAAATGGATACTTCCCACCCGCTCTGTCCCTCATCAATGTGTGTAGTTCAATTCGATCTCCCATCAGCCTCTTCTGTCCTGATCAAATCCAGGGGAACAGGAAACGTGGGGACTATGGCGCGGACAGGACAAGTCCAGTACTCACCTTTCCTGTTCGAGCAATTCCATGAGAAATTTTAGACCACAACTTTGGATGTGTAGTTGTGGCTGAACACTTAAAGAGCTGGAGTAGAGATCCTTTGGGGTTCCCCCATCCCCGCCTCCCCCCGCCCATGGTGGTAACCTGCTGACTATGCTTTCTTCGCTGGCGATTTTAAATGACTTCCTGTTGGTTGCATTATCGCTCAAACTTCACAAAACCCGTCTCAATAAAGTCACGTTTTCTCATGTCTGGGAATTGATTGCCATGCAGGAAACTCGAGTTCTGAACAAACAACGTACCAGACTCAAAACGTCAGCTCTGTTTACCTTTCCACGGATGCTGCTCGACCTGTTGGCTTTCTGCAGTATTCTCTGTGTTTATTAGACACAAGTGCTGCTTTTCATTCAAGAACTTCAATTCCTGTCCTCTGGTAACTGACTCTGGTCAGTGGCTATTGGTTCTTCTGATCATTAATCTGCTCATTCCCACCGCTTCTTCTCCCATCATTACCAACAGCCCCAGGAAATCTCCAGTTAACTTTCTTTGCTCCAAAGCGAACATACCCAACCTTGGGAATGTCTCCCCAGAATAGAAATTTCTCATCCCTGGACAAGAAGCACAGCGTACACTTGGGAAGAGATTTTGGCAACGTATTATCAGTTTCCCCACGCAGGAGCTTTTGCAGAAAAGCACCACAATGCAATCTGATTAATCAGGAACTGGATGTTTTTGGTGTTTGAATGTAAGTGTTGTACTCCAGAACTTTGTTGTTCACAGTTTATAATACTTTTCTTCCCAGTCCCCTGTATCACTTGTCGAAAATGCTTGTAATACTTTCCTGCCTGTTAACCGGAAGGTTGGTGGTTCGAACCCATCCAGGAGCGCTTTATTTGCTGCTCTTCCTCGGCTTTGACAATGTGTGCTTTCAATGGGGTCAGGAAAATGTTCCCCGAACATCTATGTTCTGCCTGCAAAAAAGACCCTGAGCTTCCAGTTGCCTGCCAATTCCACACCCCACCCTGGTCCCTGACCAACATCTCTGTCTCAGGTTTGCTGTATTGTCCCAGCGAAGCTCAGCACCAGCAGACCGAAGAGCACCGAATATTCTACTTGGGGACCATACGTCCCTCCGATCCCAATATCAAATTCAATAATTCTAGGGCCTGAAATCCATAGTATCCTCGTCTCTACCACACACACCAAGCCTTGTTATCACATAGTCTGTCATTACACACTACCTATTCTTAGCCACGAACAGTCTCTATTAACAGTTATTCACCCTCCCACGCAGATCGTTATCAACTCCCTTTCCTGTCCAACAGTTCTTCCCTCGCTTTGGGCTCTGTCCTGATCTATCATTTACAGCATCCGCCTTCCTCCCAGAATATCTCCTGCATATAAACCAACGTTTTCCCAATCACCATCAGTTCTATGGAAGGGTCACCGGCAACTACTGTTTGTTTTTTGTTTCTGATATACAGCAGCCGCAGTTCTTTCAGCTTTTTATTGAGGTAGAGTTGGAAATTGTTTCGAGAAACAGAAGGAGAGGGGGAGAGACAGAACAGACATGAACTGTTGATCTCCGTTGTTACTCATAACGTAAAATCATTGTAGTGCGATGACTTCCCTTAAGCATGAATAGAGGCCCCATGCTCTCCGTGAGCTTGTGGCGCAACGGTAGCGTGTCTGACTTCAGATCAGTAAGTTGCGTGTTCAAATCAAGTCAGGTTCTTTGAAATCCGTTCCTTATATTTCCAATCAAGAAAGGATTGCGTTCACTCCGGCTATCTCTGAAGCCCAGTCTTCTTTCCGGGAACTTTCAATAATACGTGAAGCTTTGCTGTCAGTTTGATTTGTAAGCATTGTGTCAGGGAGGTGGTGTGCCCAGTGTTTGGGTAAATGCTCACCTCCCCCAGTTCATCGCTGGATTTAAACACAGCCGTCTATCTCTGGGCAGCCACTTCTTTCAGTTGGTGACAGTGCGGTGTGAATAACATAATACCGATAAGTTTATTACATAATCCAGAGACACCTAGCTTTGTGTTTCAATGTATCAGGAGAGTGACAGCAGTTCAGATAGAAATGTTTCCCACCAACAACAAATTATTTCCTCTCACTGGACACAGTTAAAATTATCGAGGAGAAAGTGAGGTCTGCAGATGCTGGAGATCAGAGTTGAAAATGTGTTGCTGGAAAAACGCAGCAGCTCAGGCAGCAACCAAGGAACAGGAAATTCGACGTTTCGGGCATAAGCCCTTCATCAGGAATTCGGGTCTACGGGCTATCCGTTCTTCTTAAATGCGCTGTACAGTTGTTTATTGATCTTCGCCGTTGCTGGGCGCTGCAGTGTGAAGTAGCTCGTTGAAATAGCATCCTGATGCAGATTTGTTTGCATGTGTTGGGATGATTGCTTCTGCAGCTTAAGTACTTGGTTCGCGTGTGTTGTTTCCTGGAGACGCTGTTTTGAATTTACCATTGACTGTTCGCTCTATTGTGACATCTAGAACAACAGCACTTTGTTGTTGTTCTCCTCTTTTGTGAATTTTATGCCAGTAAGGAGATTGTTGATGGTGTTGTAAGTTTCCTCTAAGTTGTTCCATTATCTCTGCATTATTGCTTCTGTTAGGAATCCTGATATTGGTGGTTTCATTGGTGCTCCGTTGATTTGTTTGTTAGTCTTGTTACTGAATAGGAAGTGGGAGGTAAGGCACAGCTCCATGAGCTTGACAGTGTTATCTTTGTTGATGACGTTGGTGCTGTTTGGTGTTTGTGCCTTTGGTTCTTCAAGTAGTGTCTTCAGTTTTTTTTGGTCACGTTGATGTTAATGGATGTGAACAGGGCTGTATGTCAAAGGACAGTATTATTCCATCCTCTTTTATCTTGTTGTCTTTGGTGTTCAGGAATCCTTGGATGGAGTAACTGGAGTGGCGTGAGTCTTCGACTTGGTGTTTTAGTCTTCAGTGGAGGTCTTTGACTAGTCTGTATATTGGTGTTCCAAGTGGTGAGACTGTGGCCTGAGGGGGGCTCCTGGTTTGAAGAGGAGGAGAACAGCAACAAAGTGCCATTCCTAGATGTCACAGTAGAGCGAACAGTCAATGGGGAACTTCAAACTAGCGTCGACAGAAAAACAACACGCGCAAACCAAATACTTAACCGCAGAAGCAATCATCCCAACACCCACAAACGAGTGAACAATCCTCACTCTCTCCGCGGAGCAGGTAAGGGCTGTTTGGCGGTGTCTGTTTGTAGACGCGGTTACGTTTGTTTCACGGTTTAAATTTAAATTTTTTTTTCAAAAAAAGTGCGGAGCGGACCCGGAAGCTGGTGTAGCGCAAACTTATCTGGGTAGGTGTTTTTCCAATAAACGCGCGCAGGAGAGAATGTATGGAGGAAAACTTCATTCCAGTGACAATAACATGGAACAAACTGCCTGCAAAGATGCTGGAAATGGAGCTGAATCAAGGATATGAAAATGAAATGTTAAGGCTGCTTGAGAAAAGAAAGGCAGTAAAATTGCTGAATGACTTCCTGCTGGCCTATTAAATAAAAAAATTATGACAAAAAAGGACGTAACTCCATTACTACATTAGAAGGTGAATAATAATGACAAAGAAACTTTTAGAACAGCCAACAATATCAGATATACACCATATAGAACAAAGAACAAAGAAAATTTACAGCCCAGGAACAGGCCCTTCAAGCCTGAGCCGATCCAAATGTACTGTCTAAACCTGTTGGTCAATTCCTAAGTATTTGTATCCCTCTACTCCCCACCCACTCGTGCATTTATCCAGACGCATCTTAAATGAATCTACCGTGCCTGCCTCTACCACCTCTGCTGGCAACGCGTTCCAAACGCCCACCACCCTCTGTGTGAAGTAAAACTTATTTTCGCTTTGAATAAGTGCTGCCATTGCCGCGTTCATTGTAATGGCAGCACTGAACGAAGCTGCTTTTTGAGAGAATTGATGGGCCGTTTTCGCACAAGTCATTGTAAGAAACAAGGGCTCGTCCGGGATCTCTCACACGTCCACGCACCAAGATGCCTGAAGCGAGAATCATTCCCCTAGACGGACGAGCCACATGCCCCTTGCATATGTGTGACATGTGCCAATCCCTTAAATGCTGCTCAGTTCCATGAGAATCTAATCTTTTAGTTGTGAATATGAGTAAAGAAACAATCCTTTTCGAGGGTGCAAACTGTACACGTGCCAAACTGAGTGAATACACAAGGAAAATAGCTTTAAGAGAGATAGAAATTATTTGAGCACCTTTGGAGTGTCTGCCCCCTCGCTGGATTCACTCCAGTTGCTACAAGTGAACAGTGTTTCACCCACCCGTACCTCCCCTCCCCCCTCGCTGCTGGAGGATGGTATATGGAAAGGGTGTGACATTGCTTTGCTCCCAGATATTGCCCAGAGGGAGGACGTTTCACTCTGAAGCTGACAGGGCTGCATCCGCATTGTGACGTCAACAATGGAGGCGGGCCGGACAGCTGCCCTGCAGTTGAGGCACGTGTGGAGGGGAGGACACTTTGCAAATCCCACTCTCCTCCAAGTCAATGCAGTTTGAGTTCAAGCAAAGCAAGGGGTTTAAATTTATTTTAGAAAACCTCCTTTGTGCCGTGGGAAAACTCAGCCGCGGGAAATGCAGTGTTACAGATTCATATTAACAGAAGCAGGAGTAGACCATTTGGTCAAGCCTGCTTCGTCAATCGTTAAGATCACAGCTCCACCAACCTGCATAATCCCGACTACCCTTAATTCCCCTACCACGCAAATACCCATCCAACTGTGTCTTCAATATACTTCATGAAGCTGTCTCAACTGCTCTCTTGGGCAGAGAATCCCATGGAGTCACACAGAGTGACACAGATGTACAGCACGGAAACAGACCCTTCGGTCCAACTCATCCATGCAGCCCAGATATCCTAACCTAATCTAGTCCCATTTGCCAGCACTTGGACCAAATCCCCACAAAACCTTCCTATTCATATACACATCCAGATGCATTTTAAATGCTGTAATTATTCCAGCCTCCATCACTTACTCCAGCAGCTCATGCCGTACATGCATCACCCTCTGCGTGAAAAGGTTGCCCCTTATGTCCTTTCTATATCTTTCCCCTCCCCTCCCTAAACCTATGCCCTCTAGTTCTGTTCTCCCCCATCCCAGGGAAAAGAACTTGTCTATTTGCCCTATCCATATCCCTCATGATTTTATAAACCTCTATACGGTCACCCCTTAGCCTCTGATGCTCCAGAGAAAATACTCTGTTCACCCTCTCCCTATAGCTCAACCCTCCAACCCTGGCCAAATTCTTGTAAATATTTTCTGCACCTTTTCTAGTTTCACAACATCTTTACAATAGGAAGCAGACCAAAATTACATGCAATATTCCAAACATGGCCTGACCAATGTTCTGTACAGTGGCAACATGAGTTCCCAACATCTATCCTCGATGCTCTGACCAACAAAGGAAAGCACACCAAACGCCTTCTTTACTATCCAATCTGCCTGTGTCTCTACGTTTAAGGAACTATCAACCTGAACTCCAAGGTCTCTTTGTTCAGCAACACTTCCAAGGAACTTACCATTAAGTGTAAACGTCCTGCTCTGATTTGTTTTTTTCAAAATGCAGCACCTCATATTTATCTACATTAACCTCCAAAAGCCACTTCTCAGCCCATTGGCCCATCTGATCAAGGTCCCGCTGTAATCATCTGAGGTAGCTGTTCTTGCTGTCCACTACCCCTCCAATTTTGGTGTCATTTACAAACTTACTAACTATACCTCCTCTGTTTACATACAAATCATTTATATAAATGACAAAAAGTAGCCGACCCAACATCGATCCTTGTGGTACACCATTGGTCACAGGCCTTCAGTCTGAAAAGCAACCCTCCATCATCACCCTATATTTTCTTCCTTCTAGCCAGTTCTGTATCCAAATGGCTAGTTGTCCCTGCATGCCATAAACCTTGCTCACCCGACTCCCATGGGGAACCTTGATGAACGCCTTCCTGAAGTCCATATAGATCACTTCCATCGCTCTGCCCTCATCAATCCACTTTGTACTTCTTCAAAAAACTGAATCATGTTCGTGAGACATGATTTCCCAAGCATAAAGCCATGCTGACTATCCCTAATCAATTCTTGCGTTTCCAAATACATGTAAATCCTATTTCTTAGGATTCTCTCCAAAGGCTTGCCCATCAGGGATGTCTGGCTCACCGGTCTATAGTTCCCTGGCTTTTCCTTTTCACCTTTCTTAAATAGTGGCACCACGGTAGCCACCCTCTAGCCTTCTGGCACCTCACCTGTGACTATTGATGATGCAAATATCTCAGTGAGAGGCCCAGCAATCACTTCCCCAGCTTCCCACAGAATTCTAGGGTACTCCTGATCAGGACCTTGGGATTGATCCACTTTTAAGCATTTCAAGATATGCAGCAATTTCTCATCTGTCATATGGACATTTGTTCAACATGTCACCATCTACTTTCTCACATTCTATATCTTCCATTCCCTTCTCCACAGTAAACACTAATGCACAATATCCGTTCAGTATCCCCCGCACTATCTGCTGCAGCTCCACACAAAGGCCACCTTGCTGATCTTACAGGGGCCCTATTCTCTCCTTTGTTATCCTTTTGTCCTTAATGTATTTATAAAAACCCTTTGGTTTATCCTTAACTCTATTTGCCAAAGCTATCTCATGTCTCCTTTTTGCCCTCATGATTTTCCTCTTAAGTATACTCGTCCTACCTTTATGCTCTAAGGAGTCACTCGATCTCTTTGTCGATACCTGACGTATGCATCCTTCTTTTGTCTAAACCATTTCTCAATGTCTCTAGTCATCCAACATTCCCTACACCTACCAGCCTTTTCTTTCACCCTAACAGGAATACACTGTGTCTGAACTCTTGTTATCTCATATTTGAAGGCTGCTCATTTTCCAGCAGTCCTTTAACCTGCGAACAAATGCCCCCAGTCAGCTTTTGAAAGATCTTGCCTAATATCTGAGTCTTCCTCCAATTTAGAACTTCAACTTTTAGATCTGATATATTATTTTCAATCACTATTCTAATGTTAATGGAATTATGGTTGCTGGCCCTTAGGTTTTGCACCCTCGCCAGTATGTACATCCACATTGTGAATTAGAAAATTTCCTTGTACACACTTAATAAATTCCTCTGTTTGGCGGATAAGTAAATGGGCAGGAGTTCTACCTTGGGTCCACTCTTCCTTCATTCCCACCAACCCTAACCCCATTCCCACCCCAATAGTCCAACGGCACTTTCCCCTGCAACTGCCGAATGTGTGACACCAGCCCATTTACCTGCTCCCTCCTGACTATCGAAGGGCCCAAAATTACCTTCCAGGTGAAGTGGCACTTTATCTGCACTTCCCACAACCGAGTCTACTGTATTTACTGCTCACAATGTGGCCTCATCTACAATGGGGAAAACGAAGCATAAACTGGGTGACTGCTGCACAGAACATTTACGTTCTGCCCGCAAAAAAGACCCTGAGCTTCCAGTTGCCTGCCAATTCCACACCCCACCCTGTTCCCTGACCAACATCTCTGTCTCAGGTTTGCTGTATTTTTCCAGCGAAGCTCAGCACCAGCAGAACGAAGAGCACCGAATATTCCACTTGGGGACCATCCATCCCTCCGGTCCCAATATCGAATTCAATAATTTCTAGTGCCTCGTCCCTACCACACACACCAAGCCTTGTTATCACATAGTCTGTCATTACACACTACCTATTCTTAGCCACGAACAGTCTCCATTTACCCTCCCACGCAGATCGTTATAAACTCCCTTTCCTGTTCAACAGTCCTTCCCTCGCTTTGGGGTCTGTCCTGATCTATCATTTACTGCATCCTCCTTCCTCCCACGATATCTCCTGCATATAAACCGGCATTTTCCCAATTACCGTCAGTTCTGTGGAAGGGTCATCGGCAACTACTGTTTTTTTTTTGTTTCTGATTTACAGCAGCCGCAGTTCTTTCAGCTTTTTATTGAGGTAGAGTTGGAAATTGTTTCGAGAGACAGAAGGAGAGGGGGGGAGAGACAGAACAGACATGAACTGTTGATCTCCGTTGTTACTCATAACGTAAAATCATTGTAGTGCGATCACTTCCCTTAAGCATGAATAGAGGTTGCAGCTCGTCCGTGAGCTTGTGGCGCAACGGTAGCGCGTCTGACTCCCGATCAGAAGGTTGCGTGTTCGAGTTACGTCAAGCTCTCTGATCTCAACTTCTTACATTTCAAATCAAGAAAGGAGAACGTTCACTCGAGATATCTGTTGATCCAAGTCTTCTTTCCAGAAACTTTCGATCACACGTGAAGCTTCACTGTCAGTTTGATTTGTGAACAGTCAGGGAGGTGGTGTGCCCAGTGTTTGGGTAAATGCTCAACTCCCCAGGGATTGAAACACAGCCGCCTCCCTCTGGGCAACTGATTCGTTCAGTTGGTGACAGTGCGGTGTGAATAACATAATACCGATGTTTTTATAACATAATCCAGAGACCCCCAGCTTTATGTTTCAATTTATCAGGAGCGTGACAGCGAGTTCAAATAGAAATGTTTCCCACCAGCAGTAAATTCTTTCTTCTCACTGGACACAGTTAAAATTATCTTTATTCAACAGAAGGAGTGGAAACTACAGTCTGACGGCCCTTCTCCACATTAACGGTGAGCCTGAATTGTATAAACGGTGTCAGTAAAATCCAATGGAGGACACTGATTTGGTTCAATCGTTTTTATTTGCCAAGTGTAATTCACCGAGAGGATGCTGCTGTGTGAGACAGCGTGGGGAATTACTGCAGGGCCTCCTGCGCATGGAACACACGGCAACTGATGTGTTTCACCTTCACCAGTTTATTCCTATCTCGGAGAAGAGAGGTTTGAAGATTCGGATCATAAGAGGCCGACAAAGAACAGGAGAAGAGCACTCAGACCTTCACAAGCTTGTCACCACAGCTGGGTCATCGTGGCCCGTGTATCAGTATGGGATAGTAATCTGCATCTACTGACTGGAAGCACAGCAAGTTGGAGTGCTGGTGGGACTATCACACAGGAGAAAACGGCTTCGACAGATCAACTGGAGTGGCTCCCAATGCGCAACTCCGCTCACCTCAACTGAATAACTGTAACAAATTACTCAGTGATTCAAATGAATACTCGGTTTTGAATCTGCATTGTGGCATGTACCTTCGAGAATGATGTCAAAACACCTTCATTGCTGTGATGGAGTATCCTGTTGGGCAGAATATACCCGTTGTCAAATTTCCTACGTTCTGTTGGTCCCACTCCGGTTTCACTCAGAATCACAAAATGTGTGACAGCGCAGACTGAGGCCTGCAGCCCACCTTAGCTCTGCTGGTTCAACACAATATGTAAATAAATGTCTTACTCTGTCGCCTTCTCCCTGTAAATCTGCACATTGTTACATTGAACATGCCCACCGAATTCCCTTTTGTGTCCATTGAATCTGCCTCTTTGTCACTGTCAGACAGCAACTTACTGACCCCACTCCCTGTGCGAAAATGGTCTTCCTAATGTCACTTTTACTTATTTTCCTGATGACTTTCAATCTGTGCCAAATCGTTCTCGATCCTTTCAGGCCTGGGGGCATTTTCACTGCATTATTTCCTCTGTCTAAAACCCTCATGATGTGGAAAACCTCAATCAGGCCAGCTTTCAGCCCTCTGTTCTCCAAAGAGAGTTGCCCCAAACTTTCCAGTCTCCCTTCATTGCTGACATTCCTCAGAACGATACCATTCACGTTAACCTGTTCAGTGCTGTCTGCAATCACTTCACTTCCCCGCTTCCTGAAGTATCACCCTCAGAATTGAGCGTAATACAGGTGGAGGATTCAGTCAGACTCGGATTGCGCCGGCGAAAAATCTGCAATACTTGTTTTCACTTTGAACATGTGTTTCCCTTCGCCGGGTTCACTGCAATGGCAGCTCCGCGCCGTCCTAATTCAGGCAGTCCGATCTGATTTAACAAAGCGTCTTTTTGAGAAAATTGATCGAGTATTTTTGCTCTGGTCAATTTAAGAAATGATGGTTCGCCTGGGAGTGGAACCCGGGAACCCTCACACGTCTGCATTCGCGAGAAGACCCAAAACTAGAATCATATGCCAGACTAACGAGCCACCAGCCATGGGTGCAGCTACCTCCTGAAGCAGCTGAGACTTGCTCAGTGCGAAATACATTGTACATTGCTCCCAGAATTGCAAGCAGGGAAGAGTTTCAAGAACATCTGCTTCTCAATCTGTCTCCCTGCTCCCAGGATGCTGCTGTTTGTCCCGTCTCCAGGCACCGGGCTCTCTCCACTGGTGGATAATTGAACCATTTTATTTCTCCTTGCAAGCTGTCCTGGTGGAAGAAGGAGCCCACACGCTCTTCTGTTCTCTCTCACTAGTTGTTGAGGCAGGATAAGTCAGTTACAGAAATGCGTAGGAAATGGGCAACTTTGAGCTTGTTCCAAAGCTCCTGTTAACGGAGAGACCGAAAGATGCTGTGTTGTCGGGACCGAGAGAAATGGAGACCCTTCCCTCAGGTAAATTGGTATGAGTGCATTTTTGTGCAGCCTGCTTGGTGTTCAGAATTTGTCTTGACACAGCAATCCTGCAGAGAGTCTTTTATTACACGGGCGTCGGTTTCTTTACCGCAGGAAATGGACAAAAACAGCAAGTCATGTGTTTCAACTTCACCGGTTCATTGCCATCTGAGAGAAGAGGTTTAACACTTGAGATCAGAACACACCGACAGAAAACTGGACAACACGACTCAGAGCTCCACAAGCGTGCCAGAATAACTGTGTAAATTTGACTTGTGTATCGATGTGACACATTGAGCTCAGATACACGAAGTTTTGGGAAGCAGATGACAAGGTAAAGGAGAGAGCAGAGCGCCGTTATAGGGGAAAGCTGCTGAAGACGACATTGAGTAAATAAGTGAAAATGGTTTCCCTTCTGGGTTGTGATCCTAACATGCACCCGCTGTGCCATTCTCCTGCATTGCACGGCAGCTTTCCCGAGTACTCAGTGAAAAGTATTCAGCTTTTCAGTTGGCGTGTGTCTTGCACGTTCGAGAATGAAATCAAAAGATCTTCACTGCTGTAGTGTCATGTGCTGTTGTGCAGACATATCGCCGATGTGCAAATATAAACTCAGGGGGTAATGTACACTGGAGACTCTGGAGACAAAGAAGAAACCATGATCTCATTCGACGTGACGGCACTGTTCACTTCAATTGACAAAACCCTAGCCAGAGAAACAATAGCCAACCTACTGGACATACATAACAGAACACAGGAGGCCGAACCTATCAACAAGGACGGCATACTTAAACTACTGGACCTGTGCCTTACTACACACTTTACATTCAACAATCAGATATACGAACAAATCAACGGAACACCCATGGGATCACCAATCTCTGGACTCATAGCAGAGGCAGTTATGCAAAGGTTAGAACAAACAGCCATACCACAAATCCAACCCAAACTCTGGATCAGATATGTCGATGACACCTTTGTAATCATCAAAAACACAGAAATAGAAAAAACACACCGAATTATCAACGCCACACTCACAGGAATCCGATTCACGAGAGAAGAGGAAAAGGATAGCCAACTCCCATTCCTAGACGTGTTAGTAGAGAGAACACCTAACGGAGAATTCACCACAAGGGTACACAGGAAACCAACACACACAGACCAAGTCCTAAACTATGAAAGTAACCACCCCAACACACACAAACGAAGCTGCATCAGGACACTATTCAAAAGAGCCACAACACACTGCAGTACACCAGAACTGCGAAAAGAGGAAGAGGAACACCAATACAAGGTATTCGCCAAAAACGGATACCCACGCAACTTTATCACCAGATGCCTAAGAGATAGACCACGGAACGAGGACATGCCACAACCAAAAGGACTAGCCACACTACCATATGTCAGGAGCGTCTCAGAACTGACAGCCAGACTACTGCGACCCTTAGGACTCATAACGGCACACAAACCAACAGCCACGCTCAGAGAACAACTTACTAGAACAAAGGACCCAATACCCAGCATGAGCCAAACTAACGTAGTTTACAAAATACCATGCAAGGACTGCACAAAACACTATATAGGACAAACAGGAAGACAGCTAACAATCCGCATCCATGAACATCAGCTAGCCACAAAACGACACGACCAGCTATCCTTAGTAGCCATACACTCAGACAACAAACAACATGAATTCGACTGGGAAAGCACTACTATCATAGGGCAAGCCAGACAGAGAACAGCCAGAGAATTCCTAGAAGCATGGCATTCATCCCCAAACTCCATCAACAGACACATAGACCTGGACCCCATATACAAACCACTACAACGGACAGCTGAAACTCACACCCGGAAGTGGCAAGAACAAACCACTATAAATACCGGAAGAAACATCAAAGAAGCGCTTCGCAGGAGGCTCCAGAGCACTGATGATGTCTCCTAGCCAGGGGACGAAACGTTTGCAACAAAAACTTCCAGCTCGGCGAACAGAACCACAACTCTGAGCCAGTTGAAACTTGCTCAGCGTGAAATACATTGCTCCAAGAATTGCAAGCAGCAAAGCGTTTCCAGAACATCTGCTTGTCATTCTGTCCCCGGGGCGCTGATGTTTGTCTCATCCCCAGGAATTGGACTCTCTGTACTGGCAGATAATTAAACCATTTTGTTTCTACTCCCAAGCTGTTCTGGGGGTGAGGGAAGAGTCCATTCGCTCTTCTGCTGTCTCTCTCAATCACTTGAGGTGAGAGAAATCACTTACACTAATGCGTGGGAAGTGAGTAACTTTGAATATGAATTTCCTGCAAAGGTCTATTATCGGAGAGATAGAAAGATGCTGTGCTGGCGAGACAGAGAGAAATGGACACCAAGCACTCCTCCCTCAAGTAAATTCACATTGTTGTACAGCCTGCTTGGTGTTCAGAAATCGTCTTCACGCAGCAATCTTACAGAAAGTCGATTGCAAAGTGGGCATCGCTTTCTTTGCTGCGACTGCGCAGCAGTTAACATCTGAGTCCCAAGTGTCCCAGATGAAGAGAATCCGAGTGAAACCTTCACTCACTGAGAGTCATCCCCATGGCCCTGAGCTGAGGGACTGCAGGCAGTCCAACACGGAAGGGACGGTTAAAAATGAACCAGTTTTGCTCCCTCAGCCTCTCTGTCCCAGAGACAGGCAGTGGGACGGCATAAACACGTTGCACCATTCTCGCGCAGACAGAAGCCGTTCAGCCCATCGAGTCCACGGCGACTCTCTGCCATTTGCCTCTCTCTGAGGTGATTCACAATCAGTGATATCTGTCCTCATAGGAAGGAACTGTATCTGAGTGGTGATACGGTTTCTGACATACTTATCGTCTTGTCATTCACGTCCGACCCGGCGTGGCGATTAATGCAGGGAATGGATGGAAGTACAAGGCATGCGTTTCAACTTAATTAGCTCATTGGCATTGAGAAGAAGTGGTTTTGCGAATCAGTTCATAGGAAACCGACGAAGAACAGGAGAAGACCACTCAGACCTCCATAAAGCATGTTACTTGAATCGTGTGAGTTCCCCGAGAGTATCGGTATGATACAGGGTATTCAGACACTCAGGCAGTAGGTGCAAAGGCAAGATATAGAATATAGCACAGCCCCCGTTCAAAAGGAAGCCGCTCAAGGAGACATTGCACTACAGCGGAGGATGACTTCAATCCATCGACCTCGGGGCTATGAGACCAGCACACAACCACTACACCACCCTGCTCCTACACGCCGAGAGTTTTCCACAGGTCCCTTCGAGACTGATGTCAAAGATCTCCTCTGCTATCGTATCATGTGCTGTTGCGCAGATGTATGGAAGCTGTGTAAATATAAACTTTTTCCTAACTTGCCACATTCTGTTGGTCGAATTGTGATTCCATTCTGAATCACAGCATGTGTCACAGCACAGACGGAGGCCATGCGGCCCACCTTCGCTCTGGTGGTTCGACACAGTAAGTAAACGTGGGTCTCTATTCGTATCATTCTCTTTCCTTCTCCATGTAATTCTGCACAGTGTTACTTTAAACATGACCACCGAATTCCCGTTTGCGTCTATTCAATCTGTCTCTTTGTCAGTGTCAGTTAGGGATTTACTGAACGCAACCACTCCCTGTAAGAAAGCGTTCTTCCCAATGTCACTTTTAGTTCTTTTCTTCATGACTTGTTGCCGATCCTTTCAGGCGTGGGAGCATTTTGACTACATCACTTTCTCTGTCTAAACTTTGCATGACTTGGAAAGCTTCAACCAGGCCAGATTTCAAACTTCTCTTCTCCGAGGAGAGCTGTCCCAAATTTCCAATCTTGCTTCAGTGCTGACATTCCTTAAACACGGCACCACTGACGTCAATGCAATATTCCATCATTTCACTTCCTTGCCTTCTGCCCAACTTGTACTCCAAGCGGTAAAAACAATGACTGCAGATGCTGGAAACCAGATTCTGGATTAGTGGTGCTGGAAAAGCACAGCCGTTCAGGCAGCATCCGAGGAGCAGTAAAATCGACGTTTCGGGCAAAAGTCCGCACTTTAGCGAAGGTACTTTTTGAGAAAGTTAACCGGGCACTCTTGCACAAGTCAGGAAACGCGGGCTCGTCCGGGATTTCGCGCAAGTCTACATAGTAGAAGACCCAAAGCGATAATCATACCCCGACACCAACGAGCCACACCGAGAGCACACAAGCACCCCCGCTCCACCTCTTTAACCAGCTGAGTCTTGCTCAGTGTGAAATACATTTGACAGTGCTCTGAGAATTGCAAGCGGCAAAGAGTTTCCGGAACAGTTGCTTCTCATTCAGCCTCCCTACTGCTGTTTGTCCCGGACCCAGAAACCGGGCTCCCTCCACAGGCAGAAAGTTAAACCGTTTTGTTTCGCAACTTTTCTCTGACACCGGAGTGAACCTTGATAAGCATTGCCCTCCTCAAAATAGGGTACAGAGAACAACAGAAGACCACTCAGACCTCCACCAGTGTGTCATCTCAATTGTGCACATTGTATCAATGTGAAATATTTATGTTAAAGTTTTTTTGGGAAAGAAAAGAAAAGGCGAGGTGCTGAACAGTGCGCCGTTCTACGGAAAAGCTGCTAAAGACGACACTGAGTGAATAGGAGAGATGGTTTCCCTTCTGGGTGATGCTCCCATCATGGACCCGCAGACATATCGCCGTCCTGCAAGTATAAACTCTGTTTAAGTTGCGCCATTCTGTTTTTTTCGAGCTGTGATTTCGCGCAAAAGTACAAAATGTCAACACTCACAATGTTCAAACTTTACAAAGTTCTCAGAGATATATTTAGCGAACACCTGGAAGAAATTCTCCCAAAAGTACCTGGGCAATTTCGGTTTGAGGGCTGTTGAACTTTAAGTAGAATGAAGGGACACAAGAAAAATTAAATTTAAACTGTAAAACACACGTAACCGCGTCTACAAACAGACACTGACAAGCAACCCCGATCTGCTCCGCCGAGAGAGTGAAGACTGTTCACTCGTTTGTCGCTGCAGAAGCAATCATCCCAACACATGCAAACAAATCTGCATCAGGATGCGATTTCAACGCTCTACATCACACTGCAGCACCCAGGAATGGCGAAGATCAATAAACAACTGTAAAGCGCATTGCAGAAGAACGGAGAGCCCGTAGGCCAGCTGAAAACTGCTCCCCTGACCGAGAATCGAACCCGGACCGCGGCGGTGAGAGCGCCAAATCCTAACCACTAGATCACCAGGGAAACATTGAGCCGTCCTTGGAGCTCTGCTGAAAATGGTCTCGCTGCCCGGGAATCGAACCCGGGCTGCGGCAGTAAGAAGACTTTCACCGGTACATCCATCAATGTAATTTTTTTGTATCCCTTGCTCCCGATGCGAGCTCTATAACACTGGGGAGACTTAGAGTCAAGTCACATCTGCGGGACTCTCCTGCGCGCCTTTATTGGAAAAAAGCGCGGAGTGGACCCGGAAGCTGGTGTAGCGCAAGCTAACCTGGGTAGGTTTTTCTTCCTATAAATGCGCGCAGGAGAATAACCCGAGGCTCTACAGGGGTAGTCCCTCCCACCCGCCCTCCTCCTCTCACCTTATAATAAGATCCGTTATGGTAAGGAGGTAAGTGCTGCATTTTGCTTGTTCTATTCTTCAGACCTAGTTTTTTTTTAAAAGGTTATTTTAGAGGGATGGCAGTGAAGACAGTGCAATGTTCCTCTTGCAACATGTTTGAGGGGAGGGATGCCATGGTCGTCCCTGCTGATTACACTTGCCATAAGTGCACCCATCTCCAGCTCCTCCAAGACCGCCTTCGGGAACGGGAGCTGGAGTTGGATGAAATTAGAATCATTCGGGAGGCAGAGGGGGTCATAGATCGGAGCTTTAGGGAAGTAGCAACTCCAAAGATTGCAGACAGATGGGTGATAGTGAGGGGTACTTGGAGATAGCAGCCCGTGCAGCGACCCCTTGCGGTCGTTCCCCTGAAGAACAAGTGTATCATTTTGGATACTTGTAGGGGGGGACGACTTACCACGGGTAAGCAGTGGGGTTCAGGCCTCTGGCACGGAGCCTGTTCCCGATGCTCAGAAGGGAAGTTTGGAAAAGAGCAGAGCAATAGTTATTGGGGACTAGATAGTTTGGGGCACAGATATGTGGTTTTGTGGGGGCGAGAGAGACTCACGATTGGTATGTTGCCTCCAGGTGCAAGGGTACGTGATGTCTCTGATCGTGTTTTCCGGGTCCTTAAGGGGGTCGGAGAGCAGCCCGAAGTGGTGGTCCACATTGGCACAAACGACATAGGTAAGAAGAGGGATGAGGATGTTATGCATACTTTCAGGGAGTTAGGTTGGAAGCGCAGAGTTGGAACAAACAGAGTTGTTGTCTCTGGTTTGTTACCCGTGCCACTTGATCGCGAGTTGAGGAATCGTGAGAGAGAACAGATAAATGCGTGGCTACAGGGATGGTGCAGGAGGGAGGGATTCCGGTATCTGGATAACTGGGGTTCTTTCTGGGGAAGGTGGGACCTCTATAAACAGGATGGTCTACACCTGAACCTGAGGGGCACCAGTATCCTTGGTGGGACGTTTGCTAGTGCTCTTTGCGGGGGGTTTAAACTAACTCTGCAGGGGCATGGGGAACCTAGACTGTAGCTTTAGGGTGCAGGACCTTGAGTGTAGGGAGTTTAGGAACATGGCATCAATCTCGAAGGAGGGTGCCTCTAAACAGGAATGTGACTTGAAGTGTACATACTTCAATGCGAGAAGGATACAAAATAAGATAGGAGAACTTGCAGCGTGGGTTGGGACCTGGGATTTCGATGTTGTGGCTATTATGGAGACATGGATAGAACAGGGACAGAACTGGCTGTTGCAGGTTCCGGTGTTTAAATGTTTTAGTAGGGTCAGAGGTGGGGGTAAAAGAGGGGGAGGTGTGGCACTGCTTGTCAAGGATCGTATTACAGCGGTGGAAAGACGATGGATGAAAACTCGCCATCTGAGGTAGTTTGGGCTGAGGTTAGAAATAGGAAAGGTGAGGTCACCCTGTTAGGTGTTTTCTACAGGCCTAATAGTCCTAGAGACGTAGAAGAAAGGATTGCAAGGGTGATTCAGGAGAAGAGTGAAAGTAATAGGGTGGTTGTTATGGTGGACTTTAACTTTCCAGATATTGACTAGGAAAGCTATAGCTCGAGTACTTTAGATGGGTCGGTGTTTGTCTAATGTGTGCAGGAGGGTTTCCTGATACAATATGTTGACAGGCCAACAAGAGGTGAGGCCGTACTGGATTTGGTTCTGGGTAACGAATCAGGCCAGGTGTTTGAATTGGAGGTAGGTGAGCACTTTGGGGACAGTGACCACAATTCGGTGACTTTTACTCTGGTGATGAAGAAGGTTACGTGTGCACTGTAGGGCAAGAGTCATAGCGGGGGGCAGGGAAATTATGATGCGGTGAGGCATGACTTAGGATGCGTGGCTTGGAAAAGTAGGCTTCAAGGGAAGGGCACAATCGATATGTGGAGCTTGTTCAAGGATCAACTATTGAGTGTCCTTGATAAGTATGTACCTGTCAGGCGGGGAGGAAAGGGTCGTGTGAGGGAGCCGTGGTTTAATAATGAATTGGAATCCCTTGTTAAAGCGAAGAGGGCGGCCTATGTAAAGATGAGGCGTGAAAGTTTCAATTGGGGCGATTGAGAGTTATAAGGTAGCCAGGGAGGATCTAAAGGGAGAGCTAAGAGCGGCAAGGAGGGGACATGAAAAGTCCTTGGTACGATTAGGGAAAACCCAAAGGCTTTCTATAGGTATGTCAGGAATAAAAGAATGACTCGGGTAGGAAGAGGTCCAGTCAAGGATAGTAGTAGGAAGTTGCGCATGGAGGCCGAAGAGATTGGGGAGGCACTGAATGAATACTTTTCATCAGTATTCACTCAGGAACAGGACATTGTTGCCGATGTGAATATTGAGTCACAACTAATTAAAATGGATGGCGTTGAGTTATGTAAGGAAGAGGTATTGGAAATTCTGGAAAGGGTGAAAATAGTAAAGTCCCCTGGGCCCGATGGCATATGTGCTAGGATTCTCTGGGAAGCAAGGGAGGAGATTGCAGAGCCATTGGCCTTGATTTTTATGACCTCGTTTTCTACAGGAATAGTGCCAGAAGACTGGAGGATAGCAAATGTGGTTCCCTTGTTCAAGAACAGAAGTAGGGATAACCCTAGTAACAATAGGCCGGTGAGGCTCACTTCTGTTGTGGGCAAAGTCTCAGAGAGAATTGTAAGGGATAGGATTTATGAACATCTGGATAGGAATAATGTGATCAAGGATACTCAGCTTGGTTTTGTGAACGACGAAGAGCTGATGAGAAAGATGTATATAGTGTATTTAAGGAGAACAGGTACCTAATAAACCCAGTCCGCCGATTTCTCAATGATGCTTCCAAGTTGACTTCAAAAATTCGGCTTGTCCTTCCATTTTTTCACGTTTGATTTTGTGAGTTTTAAAAACTTCCGCAATCTTCTGACTTGAGTATTGGAGTTGGGAAGTTACGTTGTGGCTGGACAGGACACTGGAATATTGTGGAATGCTTTTGGAAGATTGTGTGCAATTCTGGATTCCCTCCTATCAGAAGGATATTGTGAAATTTGAAAGGGTTCTGAAGCTCCAATGAGTCCACAGAGAGGAGAGGCCCTTCTGCTGCCCTGAGTGCAGGAAGGCCTTTAGTGATTCCTCTGCCATGCGGACACACCAGTTGGTCCACACCCGGGACGGCTGTTCTCATGCCCTGAGTGTGAGATGGCTTTCAGCAGTTCTTCCCACCTGCTGAGACACCAGTGGGTCCACACCGAGGAGAGGCCGTTCTTCTGCCCCGAGTGCAGGAAGGGCTTTGCTCTTTCTTCTGACCTGCTGGCCCACTGGTGGGTCCACATGGGGGAGAGGTTGTTCAGTTGCTCTAAGTGCAGGAAGGCCTTCATCAAATCTCAGACCTGCATATCTTTGGACAGGACCACCCAGAGAAAGCCCACGCAGACACTGGGAGAATGTGCAAACTCCTCACAGACAGTCACCCATCTTCTGCAACTACACTGGCACCACCCCCCACCTTTTCCTCCGTTATATCGATGACTGTATCGGCGCTGCCTCGTGCTCCCACGAGGAGGCTGAACAGTTCATCAACTTTACCAACACCTTCCATCCCGACCTCAAATTCACCTGGACTGTCTCAGACTCCTCCCTCCCCTTCCTAGACCTTTCCATTTCTATCTCGGGCGACCGACTCAACACAGATATCTACTATAAACCGACTGACTCCCACAGCTACCTGGACTACACCTCCTCCCACCCTGCTCCCTGTAAAAACGCCATCCCATATTCCCAATTCCTTCGTCTCCGCTGCATCTGCTCCCAGGAGGACAAGTTCCAATACCGTACAGCCCAGATGGCTTCCTTCTTCAAGGACCGCAGATTCCCCACAGACCTGATCGACGATGCCCTCCACCGCATCTCCTCCACTTCCCGCTCCTCCGCACTTGAGCCCCGCCCCTTCAACCGCCACCAAGACAGAACCCCACTGTCTCTCACCTACCACCCCACCAACCTCCATATACAGTGTAGCATCCGCTGTCATTTCCGCCACCTCCAAACGGACCCCACCACCAGGGATATATTTCCCTCCCCTCCCCTATCAGCGTTCCACAAAGACCACTCCCTTCGCGACTCCCTCGTCAGGTCCACATCCCCCACCAACCCAACCTCCACTTCCGGTACCTTCCCCTGCAACCGCAGGAAATGCAAAACTTGCGCCCACACCTCCTCCCTTGCTTCTCTCCAAGGCCCCAAGGGATCCTTCCATATCCTCCACAAGTTCACCTGTACCTCCACACACATCATCTATTGCGTCCGCTGCACCCGATGTGGCCTCCTCTATATTCCGCCTACTTGTGAAAGGCTTCAGGGAACACCTCTGGGACGCCCGGACCAACCAACTCAACCACCCCGTGGCTCAACACTTTAACTCTCCCTCCCACTCCACCGAGGACATGCAGGTCCTTGGACTCCTCCATCGCCAGAACATAACAACACGACGGTTGGAGGAAGAGCGCCTCATCTTCCGCCTGGGAACCCTCCAACCACAAGGAACGAACTCAGATTTCTTCAGTTTCCTCATTTCCCCTCCCCCAACATTGTCTCAGTCGGTTCCCTCAACTCAGCACCGCCCTCCTAACCTGCAATCTTCTTCCTGACCTCTCCGCCCCCACCCCACTCCGGCCTATCACCCTCACCTTGACCTCCTTCCACCTATCACATCTCCATCGCCCCTCCCCCAAGTCCCTCCTCCCTACCTTTTATCTTAGCCTGCCTGGCACACTCTCCTCATTCCTGATGAAGGGCTCTGGCCCGAAACATCGAATTTCCTGTTCCTTGGATGCTGCCTAACCTGCTGTGCTTTAACCAGCAACACATTTTTCAGCTTCAATCAGCTTGATGCGATTTGAACACGCAATTTTCTGGTCTGAAGTTAGACGCGCTACCATTGTGCCACAAGCTCACAGACAGCTCAGGAACTCTATTCATGCTTAAGGGAATTGATCGCACTACAATGATTTTATGTTATGAGTAACAACGGAGATCAACAGTTCATGTCTGTTCTGTCTCTCCTCCCTCTCATTCTGTCTCTCGAAACAATTTCCAACTCCACCTCAATAAAAAGCTGAAAGAACTGTGGATGCTGTAGATCAGAAACAAAAAAAACAGTAGTTGCCGGTGACCCTTCCATAGAATTGATGGTGATTGGGAAAACGTTAGTTCATATGCAGGAGATATTGTGGGAGGAAGGCGGATGCAGTAAATCATAAATTAGGACAGACCCTAAAGCGAGGGAAGAACTGTTGAACAGGAAAGGGAGTTGATAACGATTCGCGTGGGAGGGTGAATGGAGACTGTTCGTGGCTAAGAATATGTAGTGTGTAATGACAGACTATGTGATAACAAGGCTTGGTTTGTATGGAAGGGACGAGACACTATGGAGTTCAGGCCCTAGAATTACTGAATTCGATATTGGGACCGGAGGGATGGATTGTCTCCAAGTGTAATCTTCGGTGCTCTTCGTTCTGCTGGTGCTGAGCTTCGCTGGGACACTACAGAAAACCTGAGACAGAGATGTCGGCCAGGGAATAGGGTGGGGTGTGGAATTGGCAGGCAACTGGAATCTCAGGGTCTTTTTTGCGGGCAGAACGTAGATGTTCTGTGCAGCAGTCACCCAGTTTATGCTTCGTTTTCCCCATTGTAGATGAGACCACAAGGTGAGCAGCAAATGCAGTAGACTGGGTTGTGGGAAGTGCAGGTAAAGTGCCACTTCACCTGGAAGGTAAGTTTGGGCCTTTGGAGAGTGAGGAGGGTGCAGGTGAATGGGCTGGTGTCACACATTCGGCGGTTGCAGGGGAAAGTGCTGTTGGACTATTGGGGTGGGAATGGGGTTGGGTTGATGGGAATGAAGGAAGAGTTGACCCCAGGTATAACTCCTGCCCATTTAATTATCCGCCAAATAGAGGAATTTGTTGAGTCTGCACAAGGAAATTTTCTAATTCTAAATGTGGATGTACAGACTGGCGAGGGTGCAAAACCTAAGTGTCAGCAACCATAATTCTATTAACGTTAGAATCGTGATTGAAAATAATATATCCGATTTCAAAGTTGAAGTTCTAAATTGGATGAAGACTCAGGTATTAGACAAGATCTTTCAAAAGCTGATTGGGGGCAGTTCTTCGCAGGTTAAAGGACTGCTGGAAAATGGGAAGCCTTCAAATATGAGATAACAAGAGTCCAGACACAGTATGTTCCTGTTAGGGTGAAAGGAAAGGCTGGTAGGTGTGGGGAATGCTGAATGACTAGAGAAAATGATATTTTGGTTAAGATAAAGAAGGATGCAGACGTCAGGTATCGACAGAGCGATCGAGTGAATCCTTAGAGTATGAAGGTAGTACGAGCATACATACGAGGGAAATCATGAGGGCAAAAAGGAGACATGAAATAGCTTTGGAAAATAGAGTTAAGGGTAACCCAAAGGGTTTTTATATATATATACGTTGAGGACAAAAGGATAACAAGAGAGAGAATAGGGCCCCTCCACACACGGCCTTTGTGTGGAGCTGCAGGAGATGGGTGGGGGGGGGGGGGGTGCGGTGGATGCTGAACGGATATTGTGCATCAGTGTTTGCTATGGACAAGGGCATGGAAGATATAGAATGTGAGAAAGTAGATGGTGACATGTTGAAAAAATGTCCATATTACAGATGAGAAATTGCTGCATATCTTGAAAAGCATAGAAGTGGATAAATCCTAAGGACCTGATCAGGAGTACACTGAAACTCGGTGGGAAACTGGGGAAGTGATTGCTGGGCCTCTCACTGAGACATTTGTATCATCAATGGTCACAGGTGAGGTGCCGGAAGGCTAGAGGGTGGCTAACATGGTGCCACTATTTAAGAAAGGTGGTAAGGAAAAGCCAGGGAACTATAGACCAGTGAGCCAGACATCCGTGAAGGGCAAGGTTTTGGAGAGAATCCTGAGAGATAGGATTTACATGTATTTGGAAAGGCAAAAATTGATTAGGGATAGCCAGCATGGCTTTATGCTTGGGAAATCATGTCTCACGAACATGATTGAGTTTTTGAAGAAGTACAATGTGGACTGATGAGGGCAGAGCGATGGACGTGATCTATATGGACTTCAGGAAGGCATTCATCAAGGGTCCTCATGGGAGACTGGTGAGCAATGTTTAATCGCATGGAATGCAGGGACAACTAGCCATTTGGATACAGAACTTGATAGAAGGTAGAAGACAGAGGGTGTTGATGGAAGCTTTTGCTACACATTTTGGTATTTTGTGCTAGATTTCTTTTGTAATTTACGAGGAGAAAGTGAGGACTGCAGGTGTTGGAGATCAGAGCTGAAAATGTGTTGCTGGAAAAGCGCAGCAGGTCAGGCAGCATCCAAGGAGCAGGAGAATCGACGTTTCGGGCATGAGCCCTTCTTCAGGAATTTTTAACTATAAACTATAAAAATTCCCTTAGTTATATATTGTGAAGTGTGAAGGCATTGTGTTCGTCCCCACGTTCGACCTGAGGCCACCCTTCCTCCATCCCAGTAACTCTGTTGACAGCCTTCATTTTACATTTAAAACTAGGATCGATAGATTCATGATCAGTTGGGGGATGAATAGTTACAGGAAAAGGGCAGGAGAGTGCATGTGGGGAATGTCAGATCAGCCACAATTCTATTGAATGGAGAAGTCGGCTCAAGGGGTTGAATGGCATTTTCCTATTCCTCTTGCTTATGGTTCCCGAGCCCTCAACTCTGATACAGTGTCCTGGCTTCAGTATGTGCCATTACTGAGAGCGCTGATGTTCCCTTGTGTAATATCAACAACTTAGCAGCTGCTGAAATCTCTTGCTCCTCTGTTACCTCTAAACACAATAACACAATATGCCAATGTGTTCAGGGGAGGCAATGGCCGACTTTATTGTCAGCAGACTATTCACCCAAGTAATGTTCTGGGGACCTGGGTTCATAACCTGCCACGGCAGATGGTGGAATCTGAATTCAATAGAAATCTGGAATTAAAAGTCTAATGATGAAACTGTTGTGGTTTGTTGTAAAAGTCTTATCTGGTTTCCTGCTGTCCAAACCTGATCTGATCTGATCTACATGTGATTTCAGATCCGCTGTCAGCTGGTTGAATCTTCACTGCCCTTTCAGTCAATTCTTAAAGCTCACCTTTTTTAACTATGATGTTGCCAGAATGATTTATAGACGGCATAGGCTGGGACTTTTTTTTCACTGGAGTGTAGAAGGTTGTGGGTGGAGTTTATGGAGGTTTGTTAAATCATAAGGGACAAAGATAAGTTGAATAACCAGGGAGTTCAAAATTTGGGAGTATATTTTTAAGATGAGAGGGAGAAGATTTAAAATGGACGAGGGCGGGGGAACCTCTTTTTACATTGAAGGTGGTTCGTGTATGGAATGAACTGTCAGAGGAAGTGGTGGATGCAGGTAACGTTACAATGTTTAAAATTATTTGAATAAGTACATATGAGCCAAACACAGGAGTGTGGGTCTAATCTTCCCCCAGATATTCAAAGTGACAACCAGTCAGAGGGGGGACAGGGCCATGCGATTCGTTGTTGTGCGGCATGTGTGACAGCTGCAACAAGATGTCCCAACTCCTGTGCTCAATGTTCTGACCAATGAAAGCAAGCATGCCAAAAGCCTTCTACACCACCCTGTCTACCCACGACTCCATTTTCTAGGAACTAAAAACCCGTAACCCGAGATCTCTTGATTCAAAATGTTGCATATGAAAAAGATTTGCTGCTTGTTGGTAGACGTTAATATTTGGTGCATGTCTCTCCTCTAATTTGGTATCTTAGACTGAATGCCATCACTGATGAAGTCCAGTGTGCCAAACCCTGAACTTCAAAATCTCTCTGTTCAACGACACTCAAGGTCCTACCATTCACCATGTAAATCCGACCTTGGTTTGACTATAGAAAATGTAAGACCTCATACTTAGCTATATTAAACTCCATTTGCCAATAACTTTAAACTTATGCAATCTAGTTCTGGACTCGCCCTCCCCAGGGAAATGACCTTTTCAATTTACCCTATCCATGCCCTCATGATTTTATAAACATCTATAAAGTCACCCCTCATCCTTCAAAACCTCTGGGAAAATGACCCCAGTCGATTCAGCCTCTTCCTGTAGCTCAAACCCTCCAACCCTGTCAGCATCCTTGTAAATGTTTTCTGAATCCTTTCAAGTTTCACAACGTCCTTCCTGTAGCAGAGAGCCCAGAATTGCATGCAGTATTCCAACAGTGGTGTAATCAATGTCCTCTCTGAAGACGATTTAAAAAAATATAACTACAGAGCAAATCAGGTTAGTTGGGCATGACTTTCACATAGCAGTTTGTTTTGGCTGTCCTTCATTAATCTATGTTTTTCTTCAGTTATGAGAAAATATTCTGTGGAATGTGATAATTGTGAGCACATCCAACATTTGCTCATTAACCCTCATGGCCCTTGGACAGAGTAATTGTGACTACATGCTAGAAGGCAGTTGAGAGTCAACCACATTATAGTCGGTCTGGAGTCACAAGGGTGTGTGTGTGTGTGTGTGTGTGTGTGTGTGTGTGTGTGTGTGTGTGTGTGTGTGTGTGTGTGTGTGTGTGTATGTGTGTGTGTATACGCACGTGCATACATGCATGCAGGGTTCATGAATGGTAGGTTTCCTGCCTTAAAAAAGAAAGTTTCTCGAGAAACACAACAGTTCTGGTAGCATCTATGAAGAGACAACAGTGTTACTGCTTTGAGTCCAGTGGTCCTTCAAAACTTGACTGGATTCAAAACATCTCTCCAAAGATTCTGCCAAACCTGCTGAGTTTCCCAAGCAATTTTGCCTTTTGTTGCTGATCTCCAACATCTGCAATTCATTATTTTAGTGAATAACTGTTTCCTGTTTGCCAAGACCGAGAGAAACTCTCACTTCCAGATCTTTTAATTAGTTGAACATAAATTCTACCAGAAGCCATGATAGGATTTCAATTTGTGTTCTCAGAAGACCTTGATCTCTGGGTTGCTCAATCATTATCACTGGATCCCAGTCTTCCTTTCAATGAAAGTGTTCTCCTGAATATTTTCCTTTATTTATTCATGGGATGTCGCACTTTGTCTCCCACTATTGTTCTGGTAAACATCAACTTCACTTTCCTGCTGTTTCCCCATAATCCTCAATTCCCTTTCTGATTAAAAAAAATCTTAGTTTTGAATGCACTTAACAATCCAGGCTCAACAGCTGTCCTAAACATGCAATCCCTTATTTGCAAGTTATTCCCTCAGGTTCTAAACTCACCCACAAGGGTTAACGTTCCCACATCTAGCCTGTCACATCTCCTCAGAATCTTGTTTGTGACAATAATGTTACCTCGAAATCTTCTAACTTCTAATAACCACAGGCCCAACCTATTCATTTCTCCTTATAAGACATTATTTCCATTCCTGATATCGTCCTGGTCAACCTTCTCTAGTCTGCCTCCAATGCCAGTATATCTTCCCTTAGCTAAAAGGCCCAAACCTTTTGCTTAACCTGTCGATATCCCTCTCCATGTCATCCTCACCACCTGCATTCCCATCAACTGTCTCTACTGCAGTCTTGGCAATAGTACATTCACTTCACTTTTCCAAGTAATTCATATACATATTGTAAATAATTTTGGCCCCAGCACTGATCCCTGTGCCACATTGCTAGTTACAAGTTGCGATCCTGAACATGCCTCTTATCCCTGCTGCATCATTGGTTAGCCAATCATCTACCCATACAATTGGACTGTCTCCAATATCATGTGAATATCATTGGCTCTGCCAGCAAGTCTTCCCAAACTGTCCTTGAAAAAGTGGTGATGAGCTGCCTCTTAAATTGCTTCACAAATATGATGTGGTCTATAATGAAGGTTCAGGATCGAGTTCCAGGATTTTGATCAATAACATCGAAGCAATGCGTATATGTCACAGTTGGAGTGTTGTGTTCACACTTATCTCCTCTTGCTGGTTGAAGTGATGGAGTGGAAGTTGCTCTTGAAGAGCCGCCACTCATATAATCAAGCCAGACAGATCGATTGTGGCCAGAGACTCTGCCATTTTGACATCTCATCAATCTACATTCTTTCCATCCAAGTTTTAGTCACATCAAACTGCCACGCAATGCTGTTATGGCCTCAGTAAACTATAATAACGGGAAGATCGCTGGAATGATTTTCTACACCCGACTGCAATATAAACACAGATCATTGTTTCCAGTTTTGGTGGAACAAAAGACATTGTATTGGTGATAATGACAGTTAGTGCAAACACTGCTAGCCATCGATAAATATTAATCCTGTTCACTTCAATGGCCAATTTCAATTCAGAAACCAAGTGCACTCGGCTGCTTGTAACATAGACAACATGACAAAATGGCTGATAGGAGGAGAAATGGGACATTGAGGAGGAGTGAAATGTTTGCTTTTGGTCACCTCCACAATTGTTAGAAAAACAGGTTGAAAGGATTCTTAAAAGGTGGCTGAAGTAATGGTGTGGCTTAACACTTCAGACAGCGCAAAGTGGAAGACTACTTTCTAGTGGAAGAAAAAGACATTTCTTATTTCTGAAAGAACTGGGAAACAGAAGAGGGGATGAAATCTGACTTGGGAGCTATTTCCTATTTATTGAGGATGTTGCTTCATCACAGTCTTGGTTTAGAGCCTAAGCTCTTGATCAGGAATAAAGGGTGGCCCAAGGGGACTGAGAGATAAATGGGAAGGAAGTGGGGCTGGAGGGAAGGTAGCTGGGAGTGCAATAGATAGATGGAGGCAGCAATTGATGGTGATAAGTCAGAGATGAGGGTGGAGCAAATAGGTGAGAAGCAAGGTGGACAGGTTTGACAGGTCAAGAGATTGGTGTCGAATTGGAAGGTTGGATCTGAGACAAGGTACGGGAGAGGAAATGAGGAAAGTGATGAAATCTACATTGATCCCATGTGGTTGGAGGTTCCGAAGGCAGAAGATGAGGTGTTTTTCCTACAAGCGTCGGGGAGCAAGAGTTTGGCAGTGGAGGAGGTCCAGGACTTGAATGTCCTTGGTGGAATGGGAGGGGGAGTTTAAGTGTTCAGCCACAGGGCCGTTGGTCGTTTAGTGTCAGTGACCCAGAGCTGTTCCCTGAAACGTTACGCTTGTTGGCATCCAGTGTCCCCAATGTGGATGAGACCATATTGCGAGCAATGGCCATTAACTTATGAATAGATTGCATAAATCTTAGCCTGCCAGAGTTATTTTCTTTCATTACATTAAAGAAAAATTTAATTAAATTGGGTGACTGCATGAAACGGTTTGTTGGTCAGATTTGAATCATCACTCCCAAATGAGACAATGCCATGAATATCAGCGAACTGCTCTTTTTGTTAAAAACCACAAGTTCTTGATTTATTTTCTCAACTTACTGGGATTCACACCTGCACATTCAATGTCAAACTCTGACATCAGAAATGAAATTACAGTATTAATTTTGACTTACAATATTCAAACAAACAAATTAATAGCACACAGTGAATACCAAGTCTGATTAATATGAAATTAAATTTGACCAAACAAATCTAAAATCAAGATGCGAGATAAGAAATGGAGGAAGGGCAGAAGGCAAGAAATGCAGCATCATAGAAGGTGCTCCTCCAGGGAGTGTATTTTACCAACTACCACAGCTAAATATAAACACTCTGATATGATCCTCCAGTTTTAATGTAAACCATAGCCCCATACAGTAGGTACCATTTAAATGAGTAAAAAATGCAAGCCTTGAGCAAATCCAGCCTCCAGCCTTACCCCCCGCTTCTTGGTGCTTGGACCTTCCTCCAGTTCCGGGGGGTTGTTGAACCCCTGGGCTCCAGCTGCCACTCCTCCATTGAAGAAGCTTTTGGGAAACAGATGCAAAGGCAAGATACAGAACGGAGCACCTTTGCAAATGAAAGCAGCTTACAGAGACATCACATGATTTTTAGCCATCGACCTCAAGGTTATCTGCCCAGCACACTCATGCAGCACTACTCTGCTTCTGTGCTCCCAGCAGCTGGATTGTGGATCAGTTTAAAGTCGATCCTATATCTCTGACAACATCGGTACACAAGGCAGTGAAGAAAGGTTTCAGCACACTGGCCTTCATCAGTTAGGGAATTGAGTACAGATGTTGGCAAGTTATGTTGTAGTTATACAGGACGTGGATGAAGCTGCACCTGGAATATTGTGACCAGTTTTGGTCTCCTTGGTGTTCTGACTTCTGACTTCTTCAACTCTGCGTTTGTGTTGAACTTGATGGGATATTTTGTCTAACTTAGCATGTTTAAACAGTATCGCTCAGAGGCATTCATCTGAAACTTTTCAGGAGGTGAGCTCAACAAGATTGAAAAATTCCAAGTTACTTGGAGTCTATTTTAAACTTACATCAGGATCAGTAGGCAGAGACACGTACAGCATTGAAACAGACCCTTCAGTCCAACTTGTCCATGCTGACCTGATATCCTAAATTAACCTAGTCCTAGTGGTTGTTGGGTGTAGGGGAGGCAATTGCAGTCCAGCAGAAAACAAAAACAGCCCACCTACTCTCCCACTGCACCCAGTGTCAGAACTGCCAGAAGGTTCAGTCCTGGGAGGTGACCCAAGGCAGCGTCACCGGTAGGATCTGATTGCTGGGAGCACTGGTGCCCGCTCAGGTGCTTCTGCAAGTTGCAGGAAAACATGAATCTCTTCCCACACTCGGGCCAACTGAAGGGCATCCCCCCAGTGTGGACACACTGATGCTTCAGCAGGGAGGAGGAATTGCTGAAGGCCTTCCCGCACTCAGGGCAGCAAAATGGCCTCCTCCCTCTACCCCACCCCCATCCCCGTGTGGACCAGCTGGTGCATCAGCTGTGTGGAGGAGCGGGTAAAGCCCTTCCCACATTCAGGGCAGGAGAACAGCTTCTCCCCGGTGTGGACGGACTGGTGCCTCAGCAGGGCTGAGGAATTGCTGAAGGCCTTCCTGCACTTTGGGCAACTGTACGACCTCTCCCCCATGTGGACCCAGCAATGGGCCAGCAGGTCGGAAGAAAGAGCAAAGCACTTCCTGAACTCGGGGCAGAAGAACGGCCACTCCTCAGTGTGGACCCACTGTTGTCTCAGCAGGTGAGAAGAACCGCTGAAGGCCATCTCGCACTTAGGGCCGGAGAACAGCCTTCCCCGGTGTGGAAACAACTGGTGCGTCAGCAGGGCAGAGGAATCACTGAAGGCCTTCCCACACTCAGGGCAGCAGAAGGGCCTTTTCCACTCTGTGGACCCATTGGTGCTTCAGAACCCTTTCAAATTTCACAATATCCTTCTGATAGGAGGGAGACCAGAATTGCACTCAATATTAACCCAAAGTGGTCTAACCAATGTCCTCTACAACCACAACATAACTTCCCAACTCCAATACTCAGTCAGAGGATTCCAAAAGCTTTCAAAACGCACAAAAAACAAACAGGAAAGAATGGAGGACAAACCGAATTTTTGAGAGTCAGCTTGGAAGCATCACTGAGAAATCGGCGGACTGGGTTTATTGGGTACCCGTTCTCCTAAAATACACTATATACGTATTTCTCTTGTGCTCTTCCTAATTTCTCTGTGCTGCAGTGTGTCATGGCTCGTTGAAATAATGTCCTGACGCAGCTTCGTTTGTGGGTGTTGGGATGATTGCTTCTGTGGTTAAGTATTTGGTTTGTGTGTGTTGTTTTTCTGTAGATGCTAGTTGAAGTTCCCGATTGATTGTTCGCTCTACTGTGACATCTAAGAATGGCACTTTGTTGTTGTTCTCCTCCTCTTCAAACCAGGAGCCCCCCTCAGGCCATAGTCTCACTACTTGGAACACCAATATACAGACCAGTCAAAGGCCTCCACTGAAGACTAAAACACCAAGTCGAAGATTCACGCCACTCCATTTACTCCACCCAAGAATTCCTGAACATCAATGACCCGAAGATAGAAGAGGATGGAATAATGATGTCAGTTGACAAAGCAGCCCGGTTCACAACCATTAACATCAACGTGGCCAAAGAAAACTGAAGAAACTATTCGAAGAACCAAAGACACAAACACAGCACCAACTTCATCAGCAAAGAAAGCACTGTCAAGCGCATGGAACTGTGCCTTAACCAAACACTTCATATTCAGTAACAAGCCCTACAAACAAATCAATGAAACACCCATGAAACCACCAGTATCAGGATTCCTAGCAGAAGCAATAATGCAGAGACTGGAACAAACAACCCTTCCAACGACCCAACCCAAACTTTGGGTCAGCTACAGCGATGACACAGTCATCAAAAACTGAAACAAATTAGAGGAAACCTACAACACCATCAACAATCTCCTTACTGGCATAAAATTCACAAAATAGGAGAACAACAGCAAAGTGCCATTTCTAGATATCACAGTAGAGCGAACAGTCAATGGTAATATTCAAAACAGCGTCTACAGGAAGACAACACACGCGAACCAAGAACTTAGCTACAGGAGCAATCATCCCTAAACATACAAACAAGCCTGAATCAGGACACTATTTCAACGAGCCATGCACACTGCAGCAGCCAGTCACTACGAAGACCAATAAGTAACTGTACAGCACATTTAAGGAGAATGGGTAGCCAAACTATCCATTGAAAAATGCTTCCCTGACCGGCAATCGAACCCGGGCTGCGGCGGTGAAAGCGCCGAATCCTAACCACTAGACCACCAGGGAGATGCAGGTATGGGCTGACAGCTCTACTATAAATTTCTTCCCTGCCCAGAAATCGAATCCGGGACGCGGTCGTAAGAAGGATTTCACCTGTGCATCCAACAATGTCTTTTCTTGTATCCATTGCTCCCGATGCAGTCTCCTCTACTTTGGGGAGACTGGCGATTCCTCGCCAAGTCAAGTCACAGCGCTTGAGGGAACATCTCCAGGACATCCGCACCAATCAACCCCATCGCCCTCTGGTCCAACATTTCAACGCCCCCTCCTACTCTACCGAGGGCATGCAGGTCCTGGGCCTTCTCCATCGCCGCTCCCTCCCCACCCGATGCCTGGAGGATGAACGCCTCATCTTCCGCCTCGGATAAATTCAACCCCAGGCCATCAATGTGGACTTCACCAGTTTCCTCATTTCCCCTTACCTCAGTTCCAACCTTCGAGCTCAGGGCTGCCCTCATGACCTGTCCTACCTGCCAATCTCCCTTCCCACCTATTCGCTCCACCCTGCTCCCTGACCTGTCACCTCCATCCCCACTCCCGTTCACCTATTGTACTCTTTGCTACCTTCGGCCCAGCACCCCCCAATTTATCTCTGCACCCTGTCCCTGGAGATGGGACAAACAGCTGGCTCAGGGATAGCAGTCCACATTGCTCTCTTTGCCGCCAGTTCAGAGGGAGAACATTGGAAGGACAAAGAAGTGAATAATGATCTGTGTAGGAGGGTGACGAACTGCTAATGGAGACTATTCCTACCTAACAATAAGTCGTGTGTAACAGCAGACGATGTGATAACAAGGCTTAATTGCCGCATAAAGGTCACCAATGATTCTGACTCTGCCACTCCCACAGGCAGCGCATTCCATGCCCCCACCACTCTCTGGGTAAAGAACCTACCCCTGACATCCCCCTTATACATTCCATCCTTCAACTTAAATTTATGTCCCCTTGTAACACTCTGCTGTACAATTTTCTGACTGTCTACTCTATCTATTCCTCTGATCATCTTATAAACCTCTATCAAGTCACCCCTCATCCTTCGCCGTTCCATGGGGAAAAGGCCTAGCACTCTCAACCTATCTTCGTACAACCTATTCTCCAGTCTAGGCAACATCCTGGTAAATCTTCTCTGCACCCTCTCCAAAGCTTCCACATCTTTCCTAAAGTGAGGCGACCAGAACTGCACACAGTACTCCAAATGTGGCCTCACCAAGGTCCTGTACAGCTGCAACATCACTTCAGGACTCTTGAATTCAATCCCTCAGCTAATGAACGCTAATACACCATAGGCCTTCTTACAAGCTCTATCCACCTGAGTGGCAGCCTTCAAACATCTATGAACATAGACCCAAGATTCCTCTGCTCCTCCACCTTACTATGAACCCTACCTTTAACCCTATATTCCCATTCTTACTGGTCCTTCCAAAATGGACAACCTCACACTTGACAGGGTCAAAGTCCATCTGCCACTCCTCAGCCCAGCTCTGCATCATATCTAAGTCCCTTTGCAGCCGACAACAGCCCTCCTCACTATCCACAACTCCACCAATCTTCGTATCATCTGCAAATTTACTGACCAACCCTTCGACTTTCTCTTCCAAGTCATTAATAAAAATTACAAACAGTTACAATTTTGAAGTCGGTCGATGTTGAAGACTGGAGGTCTATAGGACCTCCAAGTGAAAAATGAGGCTTTGGTCTTCCATCTGGAGCTGAGCTTTACTGGAACACTGCTGCATGCCTGAGACAGAGATGTAGGCCAGAGAACAGGGTGGCGTGTTCAAGTGACAGGCAACCAGAAGCTCAGGGACATTTTTGCGGGCAGAACTGAGATGTTCTGCGAAGCAGTCACCCTGTTTATGCTTCATGCTGCGTTGGTGAAACGACACTGTGAGCAGAGAATGCAGTAGACTAGGCTGTGGCAAATGTTCAGGTAAAGTTGCTTCGCCTGGAAGGATGTTTGAGCCCTTGGATATTCAGGAGGGAGCAGGTAAATGGGCAAGAGTTACACATTCGGCGGTTGCTGGGGAAAGTGCCTTGGGACAATGGGAGGTGGGTGTGGGGTGTTGCGAGTGAAGGAAGAGTGGACCCGAGGTGTAACGCTGCCCATTTACCTCCTCTCATATATAAATCCGTGAAGTTGAAAGAACATTCCATAGAATGTTTCAGTACCACGTGACTCAAGAACTAATTCGTATTCATGTTCCGGGGCCAGCATCATTATTGTGTCACAGCAGCTGCAGGCCATCACCACGGGCTCGTCCTATGACGTCACGGTGCGGTTGGACGTCTCCGGGACAGTTTATCAAAGAAACCTCCCTGTGGGTCAGGGCAGCCTTGCATCGGGAAGCACTGGGATGGCTAACCACTATCAGTTTACATGGGGAACATATCTCCACATTTCACAGCCTCGAGGCAAATTTCCCGTCCTTCTACTTAAAATTCAAGAACACTCAACCGAAATTCCCCAGGTAAGTTTGGAAGATTTTTTTCCAAGTGTTCGCAAAGTAAATCTAAGAGCATATTGTTAAAGTTTGAACATTGTGAGTGTTGAAATTGTGTGATTCTGAGCGAAATCACAGTTCGAAAAACAGAATGTGGGAACTTCGACAGAGTTTGTACGATTTGCACGTCGGAGATATGTCTACGGGTGCGTCATGGGAGCATAACCCAGGAGGGAAACTATCTGTCCCATTCACTCAATGTCATCTTTAGCAGCTTTCCCGTATGACGGCGCACTGTTCAGCACCTCGTCTTCTGATCTGCTTTCCAAAGATCTTCGACATAATTATTTCACATTGATATACTGGCCCAATGTGCACAGGTGAGATGGCACACTCGTGGAGGTCTGCGGGGTCTTCTCCTTTTCTGTGTATCCTATGTTGAGGAGGGCAATGCTTGTCACTGGTCACTCCGGTGTCAGAGAAAAGTTTAGAAACAAAACGGTTTAATTTTCTGCCGGTAGAGAGGGCCCGGTTCCTGGGGACGGGCAAACGGCAGCAGGGAGACAGAATGAGAAGCAGCTGTCCGGGAAACTCTTTGCCGCTTGCAATTCTGAGAGCAATGTCAAATGTATTTCACACTGAGCAAGACTCAGCTGGTTCAAGAGGTAGGGCGGGGATGGATGGGGGTTCGATGTGTCGCTCGTTGGTCTCGGGGTATGATTCTCCCTTTGGGTCTTTTTCTACACAGACTTGCGAGAGATCCCGGACGAGCCCGCGTTTCATGGCTTGTACCAAAATGCTTTCAAAAATTTCACAAAAAGTACCTTCGTTAAACGAGATTGGGCTCCTTGGAGTACGAGTGGTGCAGAAAGCAAGGAAGTGAAATGATTGGAGATAGCGTTAAACAGGTTGACGTGAGTGGTGCGATGTTTGAGGAATGTCAGTGATAAAGCTAGATTAGAAAATGCGAACAGCTCTCCTCGGAGAACGGAAGTTTGAAATCTGGCCTGAAGGAACTTTACCAAGTCATGCGGGGTCTCGACAGAGAAAGTAATGTAGTCAAAATGCTCCCACGCCTGAAAGGATCGGCTGGGTTTTAAAGTCTTGAGGAAAAGAACTAAAAGTGACATTAGGAAGAATGCTTTCGTACAGGGAGTGGTTGGGGTCAGAAAATCCCGATCTGACATTTACACAGAGGCATAGACGCAAAAGGGAAATTGGTGGTCATGTTTAAAGCAACAATGTGTAGAATTACATGGAGAAGGCAAGAGAATGATACGAATAGACACGCACATTTACTTACTGTTTCGAACCAGCAGAGCGAAGGTGGGCCGCATGGCCTCCGTCTGCGCTGTGACACATGTTGTGATTCAGTGTGAAATCACAGTTCGACCAACAGAATGTGGGAATTTAGAAAAAAAGTTTCTATTTACACAGTCTCCATACGTCTGCGCAACAGCATATTACACGACAGCAGTGGAGGTCTTTGACATCAGGCTCGAACGTGCATGCCGCGTGCCAGATGAAAGGCTGAAGGAATCTGTGGAAAGCAGCAGACAGAGTAGCTGCAGAGTGGCACAGCGAGAGTGTGCTGGCCCCCTAAGCCAGAGGTCGATGAATCGAAGCTGCACTTTGTTTTGTATCTTGCCTTTGCATCTACTTCCTGAGGGTCTGAATGCCATGTATCATTCCGAAACTCACACGGTTCAAGTAACATGCTTTTTGGAGGTCTGAGTGGATTTCCCCTATTCTTCGTAGGTTTCCTATGAACTAAATCGCAAAACCACTTCTGTGAAATGCCAATGAGTTGATAAAGTTGAAACACATGCCTTGCAGTTTCGTCCATTCCCTGCAGTAATTCGCCACGCCTGTTCGGATGTGAATGACAAGCCGATCAGTATGTCACAAACGGTATCACCATTCAGACATAGTCCCCCACTATTAGTACGCATTTCACGGGTTGTGAATAACCTCAAAGAGAGACAAGTGACAGAGAGTCACCACGGACTCGATCTGCTGAACGGCTTCTGCCTGCGCGAGAATGGTGCTACGTGTTTATGCCGTCCCACTGCCTTTATATGGGACAGAGAGGCTGAGGGAGCAACAATGGTTCATTTTTAACCGTCCCTTCCGTGTTGGACTGCCTGCAGTCCCTCAGCTCAGGGCCGTGGGGAGGACTCTGAGTGAGTGAAGGTTTCACTCGGATTCTCTTCATCTGGGACACTTGGGGCTCAGATGTTAACTGCTGCGCAGTCGCAGCAAAGAAGGCGATGCCCACTTTGCAATAGACTTTCCGTAAGATTGCTGCGTGAAGACGATTTCTGAACACCAAGAAGGCTGCACAACAATGTGAATTTACCTGGGCGAAGAGTCCTCGGTGTCCATTTCTCTCTGTCCCTCCAGCACAGCATCTTTCTATCGCTCCGATAACAGACCTTGGGAGCAAGTTCACAATCAAAGTTGCTCACTTCCCACGCATTAGTGTAACAGATACCTCTCACCCCAAGGAATTGAGAGATAGAGAGCAGAAGAGCGAATGAACTCTTGCCCTCCAACCCCCGCCCCCCAGAACAACGTGCAAGTAGAAACAAATTGGTTTAGTTATCCGCCAGTGGAGATCGTCCACTTCCTGGGGATGAGACAAACATCAGCGCCCCGGGGACAGAATGACAAGCAGAAGTTCTGGAAACTCTTTGCTACTTGCAATACTTGGAGCAATGTGGAATCTACTTCATACTGAGCAAGTTTCGGCTGGCTCAGAGTCTCTAGTGTACATTGCTCTCTGAGTTTATATTTGCACATTGATGACATGTCTGCACAACAGCACATGACACTACAGCAGTGAAGATCTTTTAACGTCATTCTCGATCTTGCAAGTCACACACCAGATGAAAAGCTGAATACTTCTCTGGAAAAGCTGCCGTACAATGCAGGAGAATGGCACAGCGGGTGCATGCTGGGATCACAACCCAGAAGCGAAACCATTTCCTCCTATTCACTCAATGTCATCTTTAGCAGCTTTCCCGTATCACGGCGCTCTGCTCTCTCCCTTACCTTGCTTCCCAAAACTTCGGGTATCTGAGTTAAATATGTCACATCGATCCGCAAGTCAAATTTATACAGTTGCGCTGGCACCCTGGTGGAGCTCTGAGTTGTCTTGTCCTGTTTTCTGTCGCTGTCTTCTGATCTCGTGTGAAACCTCTTCTCTCAGATGGCAATGAACCGGTGAAGTTGAAACGCATGACTTGCTGCTTTTGTGCATTTGCTGCAGTAAAGAAACCAACGCCCGTGTAACAAAAGACTCTCTGCAGGATTGCTGTGTCAAGACAAATTCTGAACCCCAAGCAGGCTGCACAAAAATGCACTCATACCAATTTCCCTGAGGGAAGAGTCTCCGGTGTCCATTTCTCTCTGTTCGGACAGCACAGCATCTTTCTATCTCTCCGTTAACAGGATCTTTGGAACACGTTCAAAGTTGCCCATTTCCTCCGCATGACTGTAACTGACTTCTCCTGCCTCACGTAATAGTGAGAGAGAGAGAGAGAGCAGAAGAGCGAATGGGCTCTGGCTTCCACCAGCACAGCTTGCAAGTAGAAACAAAATGGTTCAATTATCCACCAGTGGAGACAGCCCGGTCCCTAGGGAACGGGACAAACAGCAGCGTCCAGGGAGCAGGGAGGCAGATTGAGAAGCAGATGTTCTTGAAACTCGTCCCTGCTTGCAATTCTGGGAGCAATGTACAATGTATTTCGTACTGAACAAGTCTCAGCTGCTTCAGGAGGTGGCTGCACCCATGGCTGGTGGCTCGTTAGTCTGGGATATGATCCTAGCTTTGGGTCTTCTGGTATATGCAGCCGTGTGAGAGTTCCCGAGTTCCAATACCAGGCGAACGCTCATTTCGTAAATTGACATGAGCAAAAATGCCCGATCAATTTTCTCAAAAAGCCGCTTCTTAAATAAGATCGGACTGCCTGAATTAGGGACGGCGCGGAGCCGCCATTGCAGAGAACACGGCGAAGGGAAACACGTGTTGAAAGTGAAAACAAGTATTGCAGATTTTTGGCCCGCGCAATCCGAGTCTGAATGAATCCTCCACCTGTATTACGCTCAATTCTGAGTGTGATACTTCAGGAAGCGGGGAAGTGAAGTGATTGCAGACAGCACTGAACAGGTTAACGTGAATGGTGCCGTCCTGAGGAATGTCAGCAATGAAGGGAGATTGAAAAGTTTGGGGCTGCTCTCTTTGGAGAACAGAGGGCTGATAGCTGGCCTGATTGAGGTTTTCCACATCATGAGGGTTTCAGACAGAGGAAATAATGCAGTGAAAATGATCCCAGGCCTGAAAAGATCGAGAACGATTTGGCAGAGATTTAAAGTCATCAGGAAAATAAATAAAAGTGACATTAGGACAACCGTTTTCGCACAGGGAGCGGGGCCAGTAAATCCCTGTCTGACAGTGACAAAGAGGTAGATTCAATGGACACAAAAGGAAATTCGGTGGACATGTTCAATGTAACAACGTGCAGATTTACAGAGAACAGGCGACAGAGTGGGACACGTATTTACATATTGTTTTGAACCAGCAGAGCTAAGGTGGGCTGCATGGCCTCAGTCTGCGCTGTCACGGATTTCGTGATTCTGAGTGAAATCGGAGTTGGACCAACAGAATGGAGGAAATTTGACAACGGATATATTCTGCCCAACAGGATACTCCATTACAGCAATGAAGGTGTTTTGACATCATTCTCGAAGGTGCATGACACAATGCAGATTCAAAACTGAGGATTCATTTGAATCACTGAGTAATTTGTTTACAGTTATTCAGTTGAGGTGAGTGGAGTTGCGCATTGGGAGCCACTCCAGTTGATCTGTCGAAGCCGTTTTCTCCTGTGTGATAGTCCCACCAGCACTCCAATTTGCTGTGCTTCCAGTCAGTAGATACAGATTACTGTCCCATACTGATACATGGGCTTGTGAAGGTCTGAGTGCTCTTCTCCTGTTCACTGTCGGCCTCCTATGATCCGAATAATCAAACTTCTCTTCTCCGAGAGTAGGAATAAACTGGTGAAGGTGAAACACATCAGTTGCGGTGTGTCCCATGTGCAGGAGGCCCTGCAGTAATTCCCCACGCTGTTTCACACAGCAGCATCCTCTCGGTGAATTACACTTGGCAAAAAAATCGATTGAACCAAATCAGTGTCCGCCACAGTATTTTAGTGACACCGTTAATAAAATTCAGGCTCACCGTTAATGTGGAGAGGGGCCGTCAGACTGTAGTTTCCGCTCCTTCTGTTGAATAAAGATAATTTTAACTGTGTCCAGTGAGAGGAAAGAATTTGCTGTTGGTGGGAAACATTTCTATCTGAACTCGCTGTCACTCTGCTGCAACAGGAGGAGCTGGGACCTCCTGATAGATTGAAATATAAAGATGGGAGGTTATGGATTATACTGTACAACTGTCGGTATAATGTTATTCCCACCGCGCTGTCACCAACTGACCGAAGAGGATGCGTTTAAATCCCGTGATGAACAGTTTGTGTTTTACTTCTCACATTGGGGAGAGCTGAGCATTTACCCAAACACTGGGCACACCATCTCCCTGACACAGTGTTCACAAATCAAACTGACAGCAAAGCTTCACGTGTGATCGAAAGTTTCCGCAAAGGAGGGAACACAATCCTTCCTTGAAGGTGAAATGTAAGAAGCCGATTTTTAGTGAGCTTGACGTGATTTGAACACGCAACCGTCTGATCTGGAGTCAGACGCGCTACCGTTGCGCCACAAGCTCACGGGGCACTGGTTGCTTCTATTCATACTTAAGGAAAGTGATCGCACTGCAATGATTTTCCGTTATGAGTAACAACGGAGATCAACAGTTCATGTCTGTTCTGTTTCTTCCCCTCTCTTTCTGTCTCTCGAAACAATTTCCAACTCTCTCTCAATGAAAATCTGAAAGAATTGCGGATGCTGTATATCAGAAACAAAAAACAGGAGTTGCATGTGACCCTTCCACAGAACTGATGGTGATTGGGAAAATGTCGGTTTATATGCAGGAGATATGGTGGGAGGAATCAAGGACAATGGAAATGAAATGTCAAGGCTACATGAGAAAAACAAACCAGTAAAGTTGCTGAATGACTTTCTGCTGTCCTATTCGATTAAAAAGATGACAAGAAATACAGAATATAACTTCAGTGCTAGATTAGAATGTGAAAAATAATAGCCACAAAGCTTTTATAACAGTGAATAATATCATGCATACACCATATGAAGCAACGCATGTCTACATTTTATATCAACGTGCCAATCCCTTAGATTCTGCTTCATCCCATGAGTAACTATCCTTTTAAGTCTGAACATGAGGAAAGAAGCCATCTTTTTCCACAATGCAAATTGTATTTAAATAAACGTGTCAAACTGAGGGAAAAAAATGACTATACCGTTAAGAAGGACAGAGAGCATCTGACACCTTTGCAGAGTCTGCTCCCTCCCTGGATTCACTTCAGTTGCTACAACTGAATAGTGTTTCCTACCTGTCTGTCTCTCCCTCCCAGGATGAGGAATGGAAAGGGCGAAGATATTGCTTTGCTCCCACGATTTCTCCATGATGTGGGAATCCTTGTCTCTCTCCAACTTTGACAATCGGTTGAAAGACCACTCATGTACGGAACGTGTTGCATCTATTGCTGCTGCGAATGGGGTGAAGCTATTTCAGGCTGTGTACCCGCTTAAAGCTCTTCCCACAGTCAGTTCATTGGAACACTCTCACTCAGGTATGCATACCTTAGTCTCACTGATATGTGAAACCTTGTGAAATTGACAGGACAGGAGAGAAATTTTTAAAAATTCTACTAGATTCAAAGGCCGATGATATTACCGTGCCAATTAATTGATTGTCTCTATCAGATCTTGTTTTCAGATTTCTGGCTGTAAATCCTCCCTTTCTCGTCTCCTGTAAAAGGAGATTATCGAAGACATTGCTGTCTACACGGTATAGAAATTCAAAACAGACAATTCTGGTTTCTGTGGAACATTTTTTCTTTTCTCCTTCCCTAAAAAATCTGAATCTTAATGCTACAGTCTCCCTCCATTCTTACTCTGCTGTAGCTATTATCACCCTCATTCCGGTTCTCCTAACAATGCTGAAAAATGTTGACTAAATGATCTATGCTCGCCTTCTCCTGCCCTGAACACAGGCTGTAAAAGACTGGGCCAGGAGTAGGCCTTCAGCTCATGGGGCTTGCTCTGCAATTCCACAAGGTCATGTCTGTGCTGCTATAGCCTTAACTCCATTTCCTGCCTGCTGTCTATAACCTTTCATATCCCTGTCACTCAAAATTATGTTCAATTCAGCCTTGAAGACATTCCATGGGCCAGTCTCCATTATTCTCTGTGGGGAAGCATTACACACAATAACGAGAGAATAAATTCATAATTTCTGCATGATATTGGGAGAGCCCTGATTTGAAATCTTTGTAAGTGAGCTCTCGACTTTCTGACTATGAAGCATTTTATGAGAACCTGTGTTGATGAGACGACCCTCAGAGCTTTATTTGTTTAAAATGACGTCAACCCTCATTTTTCTCAAAACCAGTGACTGCTTACCCAATCTGCTCAACCTCTCCTCGTAAGACAATCCTCTTCATGCCAGGAATCAGTCGAGTCAACCTTCTCTGAACTGCTTCCAATTCCCTCCTTTCAGGAAATGAACTAAAAATGCACAGAATATTTGAGCTCTGGTCTCACCAATACCATGAGCAGCTGGAACAAGCCCTCTCATCCTATAAACTCTACCCCACTTTCATCTCCTGCAAAGGCAACAAGTTAACCTCAGAATGTGAAAATAAAAGGAAAAGGAAAGGGTGAGAAAAGAGTGTGTGGTACTTACAGATATCAGACAGAGGAAGGAAGTTGCAGTCTGGGGTGAAGCTCAATCTTCATTCAGAGAGAGAGGAGCAGCAGCAGCAGCTTCAGGAACTCATGGTCCAACTTCTACAATCAGACAATAGGGGGTTCTGATTGACAGGAAGACTGAACAGCCTTCTGGTCCTCCAGGAATTCCAATTGGTCAATCTCCAGGCACAGCTCACAATGATCTTTATGATGCGAGGGCGGTTGAGCAATACGAGACAGGCAGTTTAAAATACATGGACGTCACTGGCTGGCACTGAGGCTCCAAGGCCTTCAAATTTCTTCCTCTCCTGGGGTCCCCTCTGGTACTCCACCAATGACACACTTATTCATTTGGCTGAACTGGTTCTCACCCTCAATAATTTATGCTTTGAATCCTCCCACTTCTGCCAAATCAAAGGGGTAGCCATGGGCACAGGCGTGGGCACCAGCTATGCCTGTCTCTTCGTCGGGTAAATAGAAAAGTCAGTCTTCTGCAGCTACGTTGATGACTGTATCGGTGCCACCTCGTGCTCCCGCTTGCAATTCTTAGAGCAATCTCAAATGTATTGCATAGTGAACACGTCTCAGGTCACTCAAGCGGTCACTCATTTTTAACCGTCCCTTCCGTGTTGGACTGCCTGCAGTCCCTCAGCTCAGGGCCGTGGGGAGGACTCTCAGTGAGTGAAGGTTTCACTCCGATTCTCTTCATCTGGGACACTTGGGGCTCAGATGTTAACTGCTGCGCGGTCGCAGCAAAGAAAGCGATGCCCACTTTGCAATAGACTTTCCGTAAGATTGCTGCGTGAAGACGATTTCTGATAGGGGTCAACGACATGGGGGAGTTCGGGACCTAATTTACCTGGGCGAAGAGTCCTCGGTGTCCATTTCTTTCTGTCCTGCCAGCACAGCATCTTTCTATCTCTCCGATAACAGACCTTTGGAGAAAGTTCACAATCAAAGTTGTTCATGTTCCCCGTATTAATGCAACTGACTCCTCTCACCCCAAGGGTTTCAGAGAGAGAGAGAGAGAGAGTGCAGAAGAGCGAATGAACTCTACCCGCACCCCACCCTATACCCCGCCCCACCCGCCAGAACAACGTGCAAGTAGAAATAAACTGGTTTAATTATCCACCAGTTGAGATAGTCCAGTTCCTTGGGATGAGACAAACATCAGCACCCCGGGGACAGAATGACAAGCAGAAGTTCTGGAAACGCTTTGCTGCTTGCAATTCTTGGAGCAACGTGGAATGTACTTCACACTGAGCAAGTTTCAGCTGACTCAGAGTCTCCAATATACATTGCTGTGTTTGCCGTCAGCTCAGAGAGAGAACAATAGGAAGGACGTAGGAGTGAATAACGATCCGCGTGTGAGGGCGAATAATTGTTCATGGAGACTGTTAGTGGCTAACAATACGTAGTGTGTCATAGCAGACGAGGTGATAACAAGGAGTCGTTTGTGTGATAGGGGTCAAGGACATGGGGGAGTTCAGGCCCTAAAGTTATGGAACTCGATATTGAAGACCGGAGGGCTGTGAGGTCTCCAAGTGGAAAATGAGGTGTTGTTCTTTCATCTGGAGCTAGAACACTGCTGCAAGCCTGAGACAGAGATGTTGGTCAGGGAACAGGATGATGTGTTAAAGTGGCAGGCAACCACAAGGTCAGGGCCTTTTTCCTGCGGGCAGAACCGGGACGTTCTGCGAAGCAGTCACCCAGTTTATGCTTCATGCTACAATGGGGAAACGACACTGTGAGCAGGGAATGCAGTGGACTATGTTGTGGCAAAAGTGCTGCTTCACCTGGCAGGTATGTTTGAGCCCTTGGATATTCAGGAGGAAGCAGGTAAATGGGCAGGTGTTACACATTCGGCGGTTGCAGGCGAAAGCGACTTGGCACCATGGGAGGTGGGTGTGGAGTGTTGCGAGTGAAGGAAGAGTGGACCCGAAGTGTAACCCCTGGCACAACGGGTGCGTGTTGGGACAATAACCCATTCTCTCCTATTCACTCAATGTCGTCTTTAGCAGCTTTCCCGTATAACAGCGCTCTGTTCTGCACCTCGTCTTCTCATCTGCTTCCGAAAAAAGTTTGGGCATGCATAAATATTTCACAGCGATATACTGGCCCAATGTGCACAGTCGAGTTGATACACTCTTGGAGATCTGCGTGGTCTTCTCCTGTTATGTGCATCCGATGGTGAGGAGGGCAATGCTTGTCACTGGCCGCTCGGGTGTCATAGAAGAGTTTCAAAACAAAATGGTTGAATTATCTGCCAGTGGAGAGAGCCCGGTTCCTGGGGACGGGACAAACAGCAGCAGGGTGACTGAATGAGAAACAGCTGTTGGAGAAACTCTTTGCCGCTTGCAATTCTTAGAGCAATCTCAAATGTATTTCCGAGTGAGCACGTCTCAGGTCACTCAAGCGGTGTGGGGCCAGGGACGTGAGCGGGCTCTCTGGCTCGTTGGTCTAGGCGTATGATTCTCGCTTAGGATGATGAGCTGCGAGAGATCCCGGGTTCAAATCCCGGACGAGCCCGAAGTTTATTTAACTTGATTTGTGCAAAACTGCCTGATTAATTTTCTCAAAAAGCACCTTGGTGAAACGAGGTTGGGCTGTCTGGAGTACGGACAAGGCAGCAAACGGGGAAGTGAAATGGTTGGATGTAGTGTCGAACAGGTTGACATGAGCTGTGCGGTGTTTGGGGAATGTCAACAATCAAGGTAGATTGGAAAATTGGGACAGCTCTCCTCGGAGAACCGAAGTTTTCCACGTCGTGAGGGACCTAGAAACAGGAAATAATGTTGTGAAAATGCTCCCACACCTGAAAGGATCCACAACGATTCAGCAGAATTTTAAAGTCACCAGGAAAAAAATAAAAGTGACAGGAGGAAGAACGTTTTCCTACAGGGAGTGGTTAGTGTCAGTAAGTCCCTGCCGGACATTGACAAAGAGGAAGATTCAATGGACACAAAAGGGAATTCGGTGGTCACGTTCAGATGTGCAGATTGACGCTGAGAAGGCGAGAGAATGAAACGAATAGGGACACACGTTGACTTAAGTAAAGAACCAGCAGAGCGAAGGTGGGCCGCATGGCCTCCGTCTGCGCTGCGACACATGTTGTGATTCAGTGTGAAATCACAGTTCGACCAACAGAATGTGGGAATTTAGAAAAAAAAACGTTTCTGTTTACACAGCCTCCATACGTCTGCGAAACAGCATATTACACGACAGCAGTGGAGGTCTCTGACATCAGTCTTGAACGTGCAAGCCGCGTGCCAGATGAATGAGTTCTGCTCCTTCATCAGGTGCCGTGTGACTTCTGACCTTGTCCAGCCCAATTCAACACCAGCACCTCTGCATCACAGTTGACGAATGAGATTGGATTTTATTCGGCCTGATTTAGTGAGATGTTCAATTGGAATCTCAAATCTGTCGGACCTACAAAGAAACGCGAATCATAGAGTCCTACAGCAGGAGACAGGCCCTTCTGCCCAACATGGTCCATGCTGTCCAAACTGTCCACCAACACTAAGCCCATTTCCCTGCACTTGGCCCATTTCCTTTCATACCTTTCCTATCCACGTATTTGTCCAAATGCCTTTTAAATGTTGTTAATGTACTCACCTCAACCACTTCCGCTGGCACCTCATTTCATATGTGTACCACCATCTGTGTAAAAACAAAAGTTGCCCCTCACATTCCCTTTTATTCTTTTTCCTCTAACCTTAAACTGATGCCCTCTAGCCCTCACTTCCCCAACCCGGGGTAAAAGTGAGTGCATTCACCCTCTCCATGCGTCTCACGATCTCTTCACTTCTCTAAGGGCCTCTCTCAGTCTCTAATGCTCTAAATAAAAATATCTTAGCTTGTGTAACTTCTCCCTTTTACACAGACCCTTGAGTCCTGGCAACATCCTTGGATATGTCTTTAGCACTCTTCCAAGTTTAATAACATATTTGTTATAGACACTGTCCTGTCTACAAATTTTGTTGGAAATATAGGACCTAATCCAAACTGGATAATCTGGCTGATGGGACAGGAAACCACTTCCTTTCTTGAGAGACAGTCTCCTGGAGAGAACTGGCTGGCTGACTGAGTCCACACATTTGCCTAAGGTGGTGCTCGAAACCTTTATCATCTTTGGGATGGATCCCCGTTCATTCAGTGCTTTGGAGTCATGCAGCCTGGAACAGATCCTTCAAACCAGCCAGTCCATGATCCCCAACTAAACCCGTGCCACCCATCTGCTCCTGGCCTGTTAACAGTTTGTTAACAGTTTTGTTCATTTGTTCACCGTGAGAGTTGGATAAATAAATTGCTGATTGTTGAGTTTAAAGTGTTGGGGATTTACTCTTATCACTAGAACAGGTTACACCACTCTTCATGCTAAATTTACAGATTATTGGGTGACACGCTCCTCTGGGTGTTTCTGTTTGAGAAAGGTGGTGCTGTCAGCCTTCGCTTTATAAGGGTATTGACGTGATGTACTGCTGAATGCAATGGAGTCAACATGAATCCCAGCCTCTCACTGTGGTTGTGGGTGAATCGCCTTAATTTGGCTCTTAACTCAGAAACTGCACACAATAAACTGCTGAAACAATCATTTACACTTTATTGTATGTAGCAACCAAAAATAAAACTCCTCAAGTAACCAAGTTCAACCTCACTCACGACTTGGCTATCACCCAATCGATGGCAGAATTTAACTGAGTTTCCACCAACAGTATCTATCTCTGGAAGTATCCAGGGATTCACTGCAGTGTTGTTCTTCCAAGTACTGCTGCTACATCATTCTGGAGTTAAATTCTGCTGGAGATTCCTCACTTTCAAATTTGTGATGTGATGCTTCTTTAGATTCTAACACCAACTCCCCACACTTCTGGAGTTCTCTGGTCTGTGGCTTACCTTCTTATCCTCGAGGTTTAGTGGTTTGTTTGATGCAGCCTTTCCTGCAAAAGACCCTTTTACATCAGGGCTTTCCTATTACAGACAAACGTAATTGTCTTTTAGTCATGAGGTTATTAAACACTAAGCTCATCTGTCCCAGGAAACAGCTTGTTGTTTTGCGTCCTTCTTCTCAGGGATGGTTAACGAGCAGAAATTAGGCCATTCAGCCCATTGAGTCTGCTCCGAGAATTAGGTTGAGTAACATATCAGCCATGATGGGGCTGAATGGCCTAATTTCTGCCTCTGAGGTCTTCTGATGCAGTAGTTTCTCAGTGGCTCTTTTGATTCTTGGTCCAGAAAGAGTTCCTGCTGACTCATGGAATTTGGAAAGTTCTGCAGTTTAAAGGACCACACCACATTCCCCTCTGCCTCCTCCTGAGATACTGGCAATTCCCAAGATCCTTTGGTATCCCTGAAAACAATCGAGGTGTCTGAAAATCTCTGCTGCTACTCTAGAACAGAAGGATTATGGGGAGAAAATTCAGAAATCTGATGTGCAAAGAGACTATGGAGTTCTACTCCAGGATTCTCTCTCAGGTTGAGTCAGTGGTTAGGAAGGCAAATGCAATGAAGGCATTTATTTTGATCAGACTTGAATATAAAAGCAGGGATGTACTTCTGAGGCTCTGTAAGGCTCTGGTCAGGCCACAATTGGAGTACTGTAGGTAGATTTAGGCCCCATATCGCAGGAAGGATGTACTGGCCCTGGAACATGTTCAGAGGAGGTTCACAAGAATGGTCCAGGAATGAAAAATTTAACATATGAAGAACATTAGAGGACTCTAGGTTTATACTTCATGGAGTTCAGAAGGATGAGAGGGGATCTAATTGAAACCTACAGAATAATGAACAGCATGGATGTTGAGAAGATGTTTCCATTGGTAGGAGAGACTAGAACCTGAGGGCTCAGCTTTCACTTCAAGGGAAGACTTTTTAGAACAGAGGAGAGAGAAACTTCTTCAGCCAGTGTGGTGAATCTGTGGAATTCACTGCCACAGAAGGCTGCAGAGGCCAAGTTACTGAGTATATTTTAGACTGAGATAGATAGGTTCTTGAGTATCAAGGGGATCAAGGATTACGGGAAGAATGGGGTTGAGAAACGTATCAGCCATGATTGAATGGCGAAGCAGACTCAATGGGCTGAATGGCCTAATTTCTGCTCCTATGGCCTTATGATATGCTGATGTGAGGAGGGGGGAAAAAAGAGATGGAGAGAAAGACAGTTAAGGTGAAGCTCAATAGAGAAGAAGGAAATATAAGAATTGGTATGATAAATGGCAGAACACATAGAAGCACTGGCATACAGAGGGATCTGGGCATATAGATCCGTGGAAGTGGGAATGCAGGTGGGCACGGTGGTCAAGAAGGTACACAGCACGCTTCCTTGAGTGTAAGAGTTATGCTAAACTGTTTATTCAGGCCACATTCGGAATATTGTGTGCAGTTCTGGTCACTGTGCTACTGGAAGGATGTGGATGCTCTGGCAGGAAGAACAGACAAGGTTTACCAGGACATTGCCTAGTCTGGAGGGCTCTTGTTACGAGCAGAGGAGGCATAAACCTGGATTGTTTTCTTTGGAAAAACAGAGGCTGAGAGGAGACCTCGACAAAATGATGAGACACACAGATTGGCTGGTCAGGGGTGGCAGGGTAGCTCAGTGGTTCGCACTGACGCCTCACAGTGCCAGGGACCTGCGTTCGATTTTAGTCTCAGACAACTATCTGTGTGGAGTTGGCACATTGTCCCTGCACCCAACCTCCCGTGTCTGTGTGGGCTTCCTCTGGGTTTTCCAGCTTCCTCCTACAATCCAAACGTGTATAGGTTGGGGTGGATTAGTAATGCTAAATTACCCATAGTGTCCAGGGAGAGGCAGGTTAAGTTGAATTGTCTGTGTGTAAATTGCCCCAATGTTCAGGGATGTGTAAGTTCGGTGCATTAGTCAGGAGTAAATGTAGATAATAGGGGTAAGGGAACGGCTCTCTATGTGTTAATCTTTAGAGGGCTGATGTTGGCTTGTTGGGTTGAATGGTCTGTTTCCATGCTGGAGGGATTCTATGATAGTCAGAGGCGGTTTTTTCCCTCCAAAGTGGAAAGGTCAACTAAAAGAGGGCACAAGTTCAAGGTGATGGGGGGCATGTTTGGGGGAGAAGTGGTGGGGGTGGGGAATTTACACAGAGTGATGGTGGGTTTCTAGAACGCACTGCCAGCGGAGGCAGTGGAAGCAGGCACCTGAACAACGTTTAAGGTGCATCTTGATAGACACATGAAGGGGAGGTGAACAGAGGAATGGAAACCACACATGGGCAATAAATAAGTAAGGATTAAGAATTAGCACAGGCTTGAGGGGGGGGTGGGTGTGTGTGTGTGCCTCAACCAAGTGAGAAGGCCCTGTGACTGTGCTGTATTGTATTGATACAGCTTTCACTCACTATATAAAAGTAGAGTGTTCCTTTCATAAGCCGAAATGGCCTAAAGTGAAAAAGCAATTACCATGAATTAATTTATGTTATGCCTTTCTTTGTGAAAGCGATAATCCTCTTCGGATTTCTTTCGGTTTGTGAGAACAGGTATTAATGTAGGTCTTTTGTAAAAGTGAAGTAGTGTAAAGTGAACTTTCGAAAAGTGAAGATATACAATATTATGAGCCCTGAAACAACTGCAAATCAGGCTTTTAGAGCGATAAACATTCCATCAAATATGTAACATATACCCCAGACTTATCTGTCTTATATTAACACACGGTTGTCTTACATTTCCAGAAGACTCAGATTTAAGTTTTAAGTGTGACTTTTTGCAAAAGAAGCCCTTTTTTGTACTCCTTCCATACCATACTGACTCTATTACTGGGAATACATCCATATTACACCAGGATTCATGGATCAATGACGTGAGGCTTATCTTTACCCTCTTATAATTCTGTTGCATAAATGTGTTGACGAATGCCAACGCTTTTCACCAGTCATAGAGACAGAGACATAAAACACAGAAACAGATCCTTCAATCGAACTTGTCCATGCCGACCGGATATCCAAAATTAGTCTAGTTCCATTTGCCATCACTTAGTCCATATCCCTCTAAACCCTTCATTTTCACATACCCATCCAGATGCCTCCACCACTTCCTCTGGCAGCTCATTCTATACACGCATCACCCTGTGCAAAAAAAGGTTGACTGCAAGGTCCCTTTTAAATTTTGCCCCTCTTGCCCTAAACCTATGCCCTCTAGTTCTGCACTCCCCCTATCCCAAGGAAAAGACCTTGTCTATTCACCCCATCCACACCCCTCAAGTTTTTATAAACCTCTTTAAAAAACACACACTCAGCCTGCGATGCTCTATGGAAAACAGCCCCACCTTATTCAGCCTCTCCTTGTGGTTCAAACCCTCTTACCCTGGCAACAGCCTTGTGAATCTTTTCTGAATCCTTTCAAGTTTCACAACATCCTACCTATAGGAGGGAGACCAGAATTGCACACAATATTCTAGAAGAAGCCGACTAAAACTGACTTTTGCAGAGTCTGCTCCCTGCTTGGATTCATACTCTCTGCCTCCCGTTGTTGCAAGTGAACAGTGCTTCCCCCCTTCTCTCTCCCTCCCAGGATAAGGAATGGAAAGGGGGAAGACATTGCTTCACTCCCAGATTTTGCCCAGAAGAGCCCCCCTATTGTCTGAATGCACAAGTTAAACCATGAGCTTCTAAAGCTACTGCTGCTCCCCTCTTTTTCTGAATGAAGATTGAGCTTCATCCCTTCCTCTGTCCAAACATCTATGAGCACAGCACATTTTTGTTGAAGTAAGGCATCTTTCCTGAATGTTACAATTAAAGGGATGTCTTCCCCCTAATACTCAAAGGGATGGTAAGTCAGAGAAGGACCACGCCTTGTATTGTGTGGCCTGTGTGACAGTTGCAACAGGATGTCCCAACTCCTATGCTCAATTCAAAGTTTGTGAGAAGATTTGTAGCTCGGGTGCTTGTTGTTGTGGTTCTGTACGCCGAGCTGAATTTTTGTTGCAGACGTTTCATCCCCTGTCTAGGTGACATCCTCAATGCTTGGGAGCCTCTTGTGAAGTGCTTCTGTGATGTTTCCTCCGGCATTTATAGTGGTTTGTCTCTGCCGCTTCTGGTTGTCAGTTCCAACTGTCCGCTGCAGTGGCCGGTATATTGGGTCCAGGTCAATGTGTTTGTTGATAGAATCTGTGGATGAGTGCCATGCCAGAGAACAGCCAGGGAATTCCTGAGGTATGTCCTCTAAGCATTTTTCCAGCACCACATTTTTCAACTCTGGATCTGGGACAAGGTGTGTGGTGTGGAGGCGGGTAGAGGGGAGGGGAAATCAGGAAACTGGTGAAATCTACATTGATACTATGTAGTTAGTGGGTCCCAAGGCAGAAGACGAGGTGTTCTTTCTACAAGCGTTAGGTAGCTAGAGCTTGGAGGGGGTGGCAGCAGACTACTTGCATGTTCTTGAAAGATTGGGATGGGGAGTTAAAGCATTCAACCACAAGGCGGTGAGGTTGTTTAGTTTTGGCATTCCAGAGCTGTTCCCTGAAATGTTCTGCAAGTTGGTGTTCCGTCTCCCCAATGTGGCAGAGACCACATCAAGAGCAATGGACGTATCAATAAATCTTATAAACAAATTGTACAAATCTTAGCCTGCCAGATTTGTACAATTTTAATTAAATTGGGTGACTACATGAAATGGTTTGTTGGTCAGACTCAAATCATCCTCAAATGAGACAATGCCATTAACATCAGTGAACTGCATTTTTTTGTTAGAACTACAAGTTCTTGATTTAATTGACATCTGCACATTCAATGTCAAACTCTGACATCAGAAATGACATGGCACCATTAATTTTTTCTCACAATAATCCAACAAACAAATTAATAATGATATGGGTGATGTAATTACTGCAGTTTAACTAAGGGTTAATAAGTAAGGGCGAACGGTGAGACTGAATGTAAGTTAGCCTGGAAACAGGGAGAAACTGTTATGTCAAAAACATGGCGGTTTGTAACCTTGAATGAAACTGACGTAAGCTGTTAATTAAAACTAGGCTGCTATGAAGCTGGGTAACCTTGGCAATAATACAATAGAAGCTCTTAAAATATTAGAAACATACAGATAACCAAGGCCTGGGATAGAGAAGCGAGAAATGCTTTAGTCAATAGAATTGTTAAAAATAATGTAATGTTTAAGAAACAGGTGGCCATGATACAATAGAAGCTCTCAGAATATTAGAAACATACAGATAATCAAAGAGTTGGCAGAGAAAAGCGTGAAATGTTTTAACCAATGGAATTGTCATTAATGTTTTTACATGTAAAAATAATGTATAAATATCAGTGCTGTAAAATCTTCCGTCGCGATTTTCCGAAGCTCTTTTTTTTGGAAGCCGCCCAAACTTGCAAGTTTGAAATAAACATCCATTGCTCATTTGTGTGTCTCGCAGCATTTCGATTTGCCACGGGAAAAGCGGTAGCCAGAGGTGATGAGGGCTGGTGCTGTCAGCTTGGAGTTCGCCTCCTAGGACGGGACCTTGTGGACAGTCTCCCTTGAAGTCAAGGGTTAAAGGACAGCCCGCGGTCGGCAGAGTGTGGAGGCAGAACTCGGTTGATCTGAACCATAGCCCTAGTGTAGAGTAGTTAGCCGAGTGTCAGGGACTATTCTCCGGAGATTTAGAATACCTAGACAGAATTCACTTATAACAAATTTGGGGGCTCGTGTCCGGGATCTTAAAAGAACTCCCACGGGAGGCTCTGAATGATTCCGGGACACTGTGACACACACAGATATTTGAGCAAACGATGTGAATAGGAAGCGCTTATAATAAAGTAAAAGGTTGAAGTTTTGATAAGGTAACAGGTTGAAGTGTTATCTTGAGTCGGACAACTCCGTGCACGGATCAAGGTAAGAACCTTCTCTGGTATTTGGGGTTTTCGCAGGATTATTGAGAGAAGTGTACACAGCCTTGTCGACTCCGTGGTTGTGACAGGTAACCGGGAAATTAAGGGTTAACTTGGTAACCGGGATAAAAGGGTTGACTAAGTAACCGGAGTATAGCAAACAGGTTAGCCTGAAGACCAACCATGAGTGGCCAATGTTCCGGGTCGAAAAAGGAACGGGAAGACGAAACCCCGAAAGTTCCCTCTGATAGATTCTACAGAGATTGTGGAGGGCGGAAGAGATTAGTTACAAACTGATAGGGTTGAACCCCGCTTCTGGATGGTCCCTATTATCTTTACAAAGAAGCCGTATAAGGGGGACAACTGAAGTTTATTTTTACCAGCAGCTTGCGGTAAGACCGGCAGAGAGAGAGAGAGAGAGAGAGAGAGTGCGAGAACAGCAAGCAAAACATTTAACCCTTTGTGATTCGGTTTGAATGCACATTTGTTTGTTGGTGATTGAATGAGGAAGTTTTATTCACTGGAGCTTGAGTTCCAGGATTGTTTTAAATGTGATTTTTATGTAAACTTAACATGATTTTTTTTTCAATATGTGAAGTACAGTTGAAGTTTTAGTTCAACAGTAGGCTGTCGAAAAAAAAGATGATAACTTCCATGGTTATTATCTGAGACCTTGGATTCGGCCATTAGAATTTTTTTTAACTTGAATTGACAAATTATTGTAAGACAGCTCTGATTATTTTACGACTTAAAGTATTGTAATTGAGAAATGATTGGTCAGGAGTACATAAGAAAACTAATTTTGGATCTAAATTAGGGTACTAAATCTGGGTGATTACAGTGGATTTCAAAATTGGGAACTGTATGCATTTTACATTTTAAATATTAAATACTGAATAAATGGACGTAAATATATAAATATGTTTACAAGTTAGGAACAGGCTTTAAAGTTAGTCAAGCATGGATTAATAAATTGGTGTCTGAGGATATAAGAAGCTAGGAACATTGCAATATTTATTACAAAAAAAGGAAGAACATAACGACTAAAGTGCCGATAGGGGACAAGGAGATTGTGTTTGTGTATGACCCCCTCACCAGTGGGGAGGTCGGAACATTTAAAAGGAAATGACGGTCCTGGTTGAGAATCCGATAGGATTGTCAGAACAAATTAATTTATTTTTGAGGCCCGGTCTGTATATGTGGGCTGAGTTAATGTCTATTTTTGAATATACTATTTACTGGGGGAGAAAGGAGACTTATATGGGGATACTGGATAGGGAAAGTGTTAATTGAGATTTAAAAAAACACTAGTAGCAGCGCCGGTATTGAGCTTGCCGGACAATTTGGCATGAGAGGGGGTGGTTAGGGGTGAGGACAAATATCCCCTTCAGAACCCTAACTGGGACCACCACAATATAGAAGGGATAATACGTCAGACTTGCGAAATTTGATAATCCAAGGGATACAAACTTGCATCCCCAAACGGCAAAATTTAGCCAAGGTTTTCGACCTGAGGCAGGGAAAGGACGAGTTTCCCTGTGCATTCTTACACAGATTAAGGGAGTCGGTTAGGAAATGTTCGAGTATAGACCCAGATGGGGAAATAGGATGAGGGATGGTAAAGGTTCACTTCGTGACAAAGGCATGGCCTGATATCCAGAAGAAGTTACAGAAGATAGAGGACGGGAGAGGTAGAAATGAGTCGGAGTTGTTACAGGAGGTTCAGAAAGTATTTGTATAGAGAGACATAATGGCGGAGAAACGGAAGGCTAAGATAATGATAGAAGGGAGGACTGTGAGTCCCCTGGGAGGATGAATGAAGGACACAAGGATGTCGCGGAAGGGATAGAGGAAGTTGGCAGAAGGGTGGTGAAGAGAAGTGGAATGTCCAGGGTAAGGGCTATGGACAATGGAGGCCGAAACCCGCAGGATGTTATCACTGTGGGAAACTAGGTCATTTCAAACGAGAATGCCCGGAGTTACGGAGAGAGAGAGAGGGCATCTACGGGATGGAATGTGAATAGGGAAAGGAGTCGGATAGATAAGGTGGACATCTAAATCTGAATATTTATGTATGTTTGAATGAGATGGGCCGGCCCGATTAGGAAGAACGAACGGAAGCTGCTAGTATAACTGGGTATGTGGGTGTTTGAGTAAAATCTGTTTGTTGTAAGAGAGAGAGGATCTCTGTGTTGGTGAAGATCTATGTGTGTCTTTGTGTGTGTAAATCTGATTGTAAAAAAGAAGTAGTCTCTGTGGATGTGAGAATTTGTGTTTGTGTATGAATCTTTTTGTGTGAAATTCTCTGCGAGAATCTGTGTGGAGCTGTGGAAGTAAGAAACTATGTGTCATATCTCAAAAAGAGAGAGAGGAAGCTACTGCTGCAAGCTGTGAGAGAGAATCTAGCAGAAGGCTTCTCAGCTAACAAGCAGTTTAACACTTTGTGCTCTGGCTTGCATTCATCTGTTTGTTAATGGTTTTATGTTTAAAACTTGTTGTTTGTCATTTGATTCAGTGTGCTATTTTTGATTGTAATTTTATGAATGCTTAACGTTATTTTCTTTCATGATATGATTTTATTAGAACTTAAGGAGGACCATTCATGAGATTAAGGACGAGGTAGTAATAAGTTAGAACAATTCCAAATTCACATAAGGGGTGGTATTCACCTTCAGGAAAATGAGGTATATAGGCTGCCGATAAGGCAGAGGGGAACAGAAACTCTGAGGGCAGATGCGAATTAATATGGGTAACCTGAGAGTGAGTTTCAGGACGTTGAGACAGTAAGTAGACTGTATTGCTCTGAGATTGTTCGTGGGGGCTAGAAAATGCTCTTATTAAAACAGTAATTAAATCATGCCACATAATTTAAAAATTTCATAATCATAGGCTACTTCAGTACTAAAGGCACAATAGAGAAAAGACAAAATGAAAATGACACTGCAAAGTAACAAACTTTTCTGCCCTTTTCAGTTAAATGAAACTATGATGAAAGTGAATACTCTCACTTTGTCAATGTGTACTTCAAGTGAACTCAGTCCCATAAAAAGTTATGAAAGTTAGGGCTTCTAATAGCTATGCTTTGCAACACCATTAAGATTTTCTACTTTTGGTGAATGTCACATTTTGGATCAACATCTTCTAATTTTTTTTGCGAGATACCATTATTTTGAATCTATTATTGAATATTGGATATATTTTTGTGCAGTCAATACCATTTACTGTTTGACAAACTTTGGTATCTTTGCACTGCTACATTTATTTTTATTGGGAAGTGATGCTTATGGATTTACTGAGCAGCTTAATATTCTTTTATAAAGCCTACTCTTGATGTAAAATTCCTGTTCAAGGCATATTGTTAGTGGATTTATACACATTATTATAAAAGTACAAAACTTAAGTGGAGTTTTAAAGATGCAAGATGAAAGGATGGGAAACATAATTAAAAATGTTACTGACAACCGACCCTGAACAGTTCCATATGTAGACCAGTGACCTCCGGGGAAGGGGGGGGAAGATCTGCCACATGGGGACTGCCCAGGCAGCAGTACTGGAGACTGGGAGTGGAGATAGTTGGGGAAAAGAGTTAGCACTTGAAGACCTGGTGGTCGAGGGGAGGTCGCTATGAGCTCCGACGCGCAGACACAGGAGACAGTGACAGGCAGACATAGACAGAGAGACCAACACTGTATGAGAGAGAGAGAGCGATCAGCTGTGTGAGAGGACCTACAGAGAGAGAACAGAAGCTATTACATTTTGTTGTGTTTCTGGCTGCAAGTCATCTGTTCGTTAGTGCATGAATGCTTGAGTGTTTATCACCTAGAGCTTGAGTCACGAGATATGTGTATATGTAAATATGTTGAGACCCTGGACTTCGCTGTTTCTCGTTTACTCCACCAGGGACTCCTGACTCAGACTCCACCTCTGGATTTCGCTGTGCACACTATTGAACCCGGTGAAGGGGTTTTGATCAAACATTGGCAACAGCAAACTCTCGAACTTGTGTGGGACGGCCCGTTCCTAGTACTCCTCACCACTGAACGGCGGAGAAAGGCTGGCAAAGGGCCAGTACCCTCTCCAGTTAAGAAAGGAGTCTGGACAGCCGAATCAACACGTGACCCACTGAAACTCAGACTGAACAGACTTTGGGTAACTGATTATACAGTGGCGACGCGAGCGCGGGGATTATTTAACCTTGTTTTGTGCTTTGATATATTGTTTAAGTTCTTAGCACTAGTCAGAATTATGCTGCTATTCCTGTTACTTCTGAGTTTTGCTCATATATCTTTTTCAGATGTTGTGTTAATGATTTCTGTTTCGGAATTACCACAAGTTATAAAGGTCGATGTTTGCAGCATAGTAGAATGCCCAGATGTAAAGTTTCAAAGAGAATATCTTTCCTCAAAAATATCTCTTCACACTGTTCCACATGTAAGGTTTGGGTCGGAAGAACCACCGCCTGGCATTACTATTCATAGAGCCCCCTTTAGCCCAGCCCTACATTGTTTTGACAGGAAGTGTCATCCCATATATATCACCATTATCAATGCTTCCTCTGAAGCCTCATTTCCCCATAAAAATGGGTCCCAGCTCCTTAGTAATAATTTAAAGATAGTGATGACAGGGTATGGGAAGCGTTTTGTGGGCTGCTGTTTTCGAATTGGCGTCAGACAAAGACAGCCTTTGGGATTCCTTCATTCTAAATTGCAAATTTTAACCCCTTCCACTGATCCGAATTCACTAAAAATTATAGAGGTAAAAGACTTGAGACAGACTCTTGAAATTGAAGTTGGATACGGAGATACAAATGCCTGGGTTGAATGGGTTAAATATACTGTAAAAAGCCTGAACAAAAGCAATTGCTATGCATGTGCCTCCGGCAGGCCGTTGGCCCAAGTGGCCCCCTTTCCGCTCGGGTGGGAGCAGGACATGCAGGGCATGGAATGTATGATAGCCCTGTATCAGGAAGAGACTGCGTGGAGTGATAGGAATTGTACCTCCCTATCTCGGATATTCCCTCCTTTAAAGGCGAAAGAGGTACGTGCTCCCCCCCACATTTTCAGGATTTGGGGGAGCTGACATTGTGTACAGAGATTAACAATGTCACCGCAACAAAGGAAGGACGGAACTATTCAGCACTACAGGTTCCCCGAGCGGATCTGTGGTGGTACTGTGGAGGGAAACTGTTGAGACCCACCCTGCCCCCAGATTGGGAAGGGATATGTGCAATTGTACAATTGGCAATTCCATTTACCCTGGCATTTGAGAAGGAAGATATAGTAGGGGAACAGGAAAGACATAAGAGCCAAGGGCGGTTTATAAACTTTACCAGAGACGCAGTCAAGGGGCTGGAGGAGCAACTGGACGCCACCAGTCGGATGGAGTGGGAGAATAGGCTAGCCTTGGACAGCAGAAAATTCGGGTGTAAATACTGATTGGACTGGCTGGAGCTGTGGTTCGGGAAATGGAAAGGGGTGATGGTCTCAGTTATAGTTTCGTTCCTGGTGGTAACAGGGGTCTTAGTCGTTCTGGCCTGTTGAATAATTCCCTGTGTGTGGGGTTTAATCACCCGCCTTATTGAGACGGCCCTGATGAAGGGCGACCCGCGTACAGTGGTGGGGATTCACCTCCAGACTGTTGCGGACGACCCTGAGGCTGATTGGGATAGACAGGCCATGATTATGCTGCAGAAATTACAGACCGTATAAAAAGACAGGGGGGATTGATATGGGTGATGTAATTTCTGCAGTTTAACTAAGGGTTAATAAGTAAGGGCGAACGGTGAGACTGAATGTAAGTTAGCCTGGAAACAGGGAGAAACTGTTATGTCAAAAACATGGCGGTTTGTAACCTTGAATGAAACTGACGTAAGCTGTTAATTAAAACTAGGCTGCTATGAAGCTGGGTAACCTTGGCAATAATACAATAGAAGCTCTTAAAATATTAGAAACATACAGATAACCAAGGCCTGGGATAGAGAAGCGAGAAATGCTTTAGTCAATAGAATTGTTAAAAATAATGTAATGTTTAAGAAACAGGTGGCCATAATACAATAGAAGCTCTCAGAATATTAGAAACATACAGATAATCAAAGAGTTGGCAGAGAAAAGCGTGAAATGTTTTAACCAATGGAATTGTCATTAATGTTTTTACATGTAAAAATAATGTATAAATATCAGTGCTGTAAAATCTTCCGTCGCGATTTTCCGAAGCTCTTTTTTTTTGTATGCCGCCCAAACTTGCAAGTTTGAAATAAACATTCATTGCTCATTTGTGTGTCTCGCAGCATTTCGATTTGCCGCGGGAAAAGCGGTAGCCGGAGGGGATGAGGGCTGGTGCTGTCAGCTTGGAGTTCGCCTCCTAGGACGGGACCTTGTGGACAGTCTCCCTTGAAGTCAAGGGTTAAAGGACAGCCCGCGGTCGGCAGAGTGTGGAGGCAGAACTCGGTTGATCTGAACCATAGCCCTAGTGTAGAGTAGTTAGCCGAGTGTCAGGGACTATTCTCCGGAGATTTAGAATACCTAGACAGAATTCACTTATAACAGTGACACAGCAGCTGCGCCAGGAAGGCGGCGGAGACCAGTGACGGGGGTCTGCCCCGGGCCGCACGGCGCCATTTTCCTAACGGCCGCCGCTTCCCCGCTCGAGCGACTTCTCCTCCCAACCGCCTTCACCCCCGCGTGACGTCTGCACGGGGGGATGGGCGGGGCCGGTGGAGCCTCACCGTCACCAAGCAACAGCCACCTCGCGCTACAACTGCTCATTCACAAAAACAAACTCTCCTGTCTCGCTCTGCAGCTGTAGGGGGGACACTGCCACGTTTCGAGGAGCCCTGTCTACATTGGGAAAGCTCACGGCTCCATTTAAACAGATATTCCGAAATCTAACGGAACGGCCTCATATCTAAAGGGGGAAATCTGCATTTTAAAGGGACATGGACATTTTAACGGGTATTTCCGCAAGTACAGAGATGTAGATGGACGAGATTACATTTCAAAGGGATGCGTGCACATTCAAAGGGATATCTTAATATGTAAAGTGACGCAGTTATATCTAAATGAATCTACATTTCGAAGAGACGTTGCCCTATTTATAAGTAGAGGCAATCGGTGTGAATTCTGTCTGTGTCCCAATGTTGAGTCAGACTGACATTTTTCTTAGAAAAGCTCTGCACTTAAATTACATTCTTGAGAAGGTAATTTACAGATTAGAGTGTAGGTTAGGGAGGATTGGCCGTGCTAAGTTACCCGTAATGACCAGGGATGTACAGGTTAGGGTGGCTTGACCATGGGAAATACGGAGTAAGGGGTTGGGTATGGGTGGGATACTGTTCAGAGGCCAGAGTGAAATAGATGGGCTGAATGGCCTGCTTCTACATTGTCGGAATTCGAGACCCTCCCCACAAAGGGGCATTTTATCTGCACTATCTTGTTCAGCCCCTTTCAGAATTCTACTGGTTTCAATAGAGGTATACAGCACAGAAACAGACACTTCGGTCCAATTCGTCCATGCCAACCAGGATTCCAAACTAAACCAGTCCCACTTGCCTGCATTTGGCTCATATCCCTCTAAACCCTTCTATTCATCTACCCGTCCAAATGCTGTTTCAATGTTGTAACTGTACCTGCATCTACCACATCCTCACCAAGTTCATTCCACATCAATTCACCCTTTTTCAAAATGTTGCCCCTCCGCTTCCTTTTAAATCTCTCTCCTTACATTTAAAAAATAATGCCCTCCTAGTTTTGAGTTCCCCTACGCTAAGCAAGAGCCATTTTCTACTCACCTTACCTCCACTCCTCATGATTTTATCAATCTCACTGAGGTCACCCCCCCAACCTCCTGTGCTCCAGTGAATAAAGTCCCAGCCTCTCCTTATAACTCAAACCCTCCGGTCCTTACAACATCCTGGTAAATCTTTATTAAACTCTCTCTAATAGTATTCTTCCTCATACAGGGCCACTAGAACTGTACTCAGTACTCTGAAAGTGGCCTCACCAACATCCTGTACAACCTCAACGTGATGTCCCAACCCCTATACTCAGTGGTGTGAACAATGAAGGCAATGTTGCGAAATGCCGCCTTAACCACCCTGTCTACCAGTGACACAACTTCCAAAGAATTATGTACCTGAACACACCGCCCGCCTGTCTGTTCTATAACACGACTCATGGCCCGTCCATTAACTGTACAACCCCTTGCTTTTATTCAGCCTCTCTCTCTCACAAACATACTCTATCTCTCAGACAGACACACACACACTCCTCAACGCTCGCTCTCACTCGCAATCTCATACTCCATCACTCTCACTTTCCCAAGCATGCACACACACACTTCTGCGCATTCGCACGCACAAACTCACATGCACACAGACACACACACACACTACTCTTTGGGGTGAAATTGTATTGGCAGAATTATATTTGCAGATACATTCAATTTTGTTCAAAAAGCACACAATCTGCAGGCAGTCAATGCATCTAATATTTTACAAATTCCGACTTTGGGAACAAAACCAGTCTGATTCAAGGTTGGAATACTGACAGACTCAAATCTCACACCTTTAATGCATTGTCTGAGCAGAGATTTTTTTTTACATAAAACCTTATGGCATCTCAAGAACATTGTTACATATTAATGAACTAAAGCCCGCACCCATTCTAAGAGATGAAGACTATCTCAGTTTGTTCAATATATTCTATCAGTTGCATGACACTGATCTTTCGATATAAGTTCTGTGTCTAATGATGCTGTTCCATGAGGCTTGTGTGTTGATGAGGGAAGATGGTACAGATGAGGTGATGGAGAATTACAGATCACTGAGGAAGGATTGAAAGAGAGAGTTAAGAAGTTCAAAGAGAGGACACGAACAGTCTTTAGCAAATCAAATAAAAGGAGAACCCTAAAGCTTTCTATAGGTATGTGAGGAATAAAAGGATGATTAGGGTAGGAATAGGGCCAGTCAAAGACAGAAGTGGGAAGTGGAGTGTGGACCCTGTAGAGATCGGAGAGGTGCTAAATGAACATTTCTCATCGGTGTTCATTCAGGAAAAGAATGAGGTACGAGATATTAGACTCGAAAGGATCGAGGCTAGTTACGCACAGGTGTTATCAATTCAAGAAGGAGTGAAAGTAGACAAGTCCCCTGGGCTGGATGGGATTTATCCGAGGATTCTCTGGGAAGCTGGGGAGGAGATAGCAGAGCCTTTGGCTTTGATACTTGAGTCGTCATTGTCTACGGGTTTAGAACCTGAGGACTGGAGGATTGCAAATGTTGTGCCCTTAATCAGGAAGGGCAGCAGGTAAGATGACCCTGGTAATTATAGATCAGTGAACCTTACTTCTATTGTAGGAAAGATTTTAGAAAGGATTATAAGAGATAAGATTTATAATCATCTGGCAAGCAACGATTTGATTTCAGATGGTCAACATGATTTCGTCAAGGGCAGGTCATGTCTCACAAACCTCATTGAGTTTTTTTAGAAGGTGACCAAGCATTTGGATGAGGGTAGGGCAGTTGACGTGGTATACTTGGACCTCAGTAAAGCCTTTGATAAGGTTCCACATGGGATGCTGATGGAGAAAGTACAGAGGCATGGAATTGAGGGTGATTTAGCAGTTTGGATTAGAAACTGGAAGAAGGCAGCGAGTGGTGGTTGATGGAAAACATTCAGTCTGGAGTCCAGTTACTAGTGGTGTTCCACAAGGATGTTTTGGGACCACTGCTGTTTGTCATTTTTATAACAGACTGAGACACAGGCATAGGTGGATGGATTAGTAAATTTGCAGATGACACTAAAGTCAGTGGCATACTGGACAGTTTGGAAGAATGTTACAGGTTGCAGGGGGATTTGGATAAACTGCAGAATTGGGTTGAGAGGTGGCAAATGGAGTTCAATGCAGCTAAATGTGAGGTGATGCACTTCAGGAAGAATAACAGGATGGCAGAGTAGTTGGGCAATGGAAAGATTCTTGGTAGTGTGGATGTGCAGAGGGATCTAGGAGTCCATGTGCATAAATCCCTGAACATTGCAACCCAGGTGAATAGTGCTGTTAAGAAGGCATATGGTGTGTTAGGTTTCATTGGTAGAGGGACTGAGTTTCAGAACCGCAGTATCATGCTGCAACTATACAAAACACTGGTGCAGCATCCCTTGGAATATTGTGTACAGTTCTAGTTGCCCCATTTCAGAAAGAATGTGGAAGCATTGGAAAAGGTGCAGAGGAGACTTACCAAGATGTTGCCTGGTCTGGAAGGAAGGTCTTATGAGGAAAGGCTGAGAGACTTGGGTCTTTTCTCATTGGAAAGAAGGCGGCTAAGGGGGGATTTGGTAGAGACATAAAAGATGATCAGAGGATTAGATAGAGTGGACAGAGAAAGACTTTTTCCTAGGATGATGACGTCAGCTTGTACGAGAGGGCATAACTACAAATTGAGGGGTGATAGCTTTAAGACAGATGTCAGAGGCAAGTTCTTTACACAGAGAGTGGTAAGGGAGTGGAATGCCCTACCGGCTAAGGTAGTCAACTCAGCCACATTAGGGAGATTTAAACAATCCTTAGGTAAGTGCATGGTTGATTTTGGGATAGTGTAGAGAGACAAGCTGAGAATAGTTTGCAGGTCGGCGCAACATCGAGGGCTGAAGGGCCTGTTCTGCGCTGGATTGTTCTATGTTCTAAACTTAGTGCAGGAGGCTGAAAGAAATGACAGCTTTAAAACAAAAATCCTCTTGGAGCTCAAAGCTTTCAATGAGAGTCTGAGCCCGGTGGTAAGTTCAGGTAGCCTTCATTGCAACTCAACTTTGTTACAGATTCAGATCCCCCCAGCAAAAAAGCAGAGAAAAAGTAGTTGCTTTTTGAACAGCTCAAGGTGAAAGTGCACACACCACACCTCCCCGTCCCTACCCCCCTTCCCCCCCACTATCTTTACTATTGGCCAGCACCAAGTTGTCCCTTTGTAATTGGATCCTTGGTACAGCCGTAACCTGGAGGAAGTATTGCCTCACTCAGCAATTTCAACCCATACCTTGTCTCTAAGTAAGTTTCTCCCCGCTCCTTTGCCAGTGGGGGGAGGGCAGTGTAGAGTCAACCAGACTGCTGTGGGTCTGGAGTCACGTGTAGGCCAAACCGGGTAAAGGATGCAGCTGGAACGACTGAGTGAATCCTCTCCCACAATGGCGGTTCCCTTCCCTAACAAGGGAGAGAGTAAATCAGATGGGGGCTTTCCCCCCTGCACCACCCCTCCCTGAAACAGTCTCATTGTTAGATTCCAAACTCCACATTTCTGACCGAATACCAATTCTGCCATCTGTCGTGGCGGGATTCGAACCCGGGAATCTCCGGAACTGGGTTGATAGTCCAATCGATAATAGGACTCGGCCGTAACTTCTTCAATCCCCCTGCGATGGCACGTGAACTCGCTGGTGGCTCCGCAGTTGGGAGGAGCGGGTGAAGCCCTGCCCGCACTGAGAGCAGGTGTACGGTCTCTCCCCGGTGTGGATCCGCTGATGCTTCATCAGGGAGGAGATGTCGGTAAAGGCCTTCCCGCACTCGGGGCAGGTAAAGGGTCTCTCCCCGGTGTGGATCCGCTGGTGGCTCCGCAAGGCAGAGACGCGGGTAAAGGCCTTCCCACACTCGGGGCAGCTGAAGGGACTTTCCCCCGTGTGGACGCGCCGATGGCTCCGCAGGGCGATGGAATACCTGAAGGCCTTCCCACACTCGGGGCAGCTGAACAGCCTTTCCCCTGTGTGGAAACGCCGGTGGGTCCGCAGCGTGGAGGAATACCTAAAGGCCTTCCCACACTCAGGGCAGGTGAACAGCCTCTCTCCCGTGTTGGCATGCTGGTGGCTCAGCAGGGTGGAGGAAGTGCTGAAGGCCTTCCCGCACTCTGGGCAGCTGAAGGGCCTTTCCCCCGTGTGGCCCCGCTGGTGGGCTAGCAGGTGGGAGGAATGTCTGAAGGCCTTCCCGCAGTCGGTGCAGGGGAATGGCCTCTCCCCGGTGTGACTGCGCCGATGAGTCTCCAGGGCAGACAGAAAACGGAAGCCTTTCCCACAGTCGCCACACTTCCACAGTTCCTCCACAGGACGGGATTCCTCAGGTTTCTCCATGGCTACAGCTTCAGCTGCACAGGAACACGTGTAGAGCCCCTCCCTGCCGTGAAATCCCCTTCCCAGGCCTTATAAATGTTTCAGGCTCCAAGCACACAATGCGCTGTAACAGTGAGGTCTCCTGTCCAGTCCCACTGATGCTGAAAACATCCCCAAACTGGAACCAAAAAGCGTTGATTCCTCTCACAGGAATCACAGTCAAAAATCGTTGCTGTCTCGATGGATTGAGTGACTGTCAGACATTGACATCAAAGTGAGGACTGCTGACGCTGGAGAGTCAGTCGAAAAATGTGGCGCTGGAAAAGTACAGCAGGTCAGGCAGCATCCGAGGAACAGGAGATTCAATGTTTCAGGCATTAGCCCTTCATCCATTGATTTTGAAACTTCAGTCTTCCGATTTTCAAATACTCTGCAAAAAGAGATAGAAATTCAGAACAAGCAACTCTACTTTCTGTGGAATATTCTTTTGTTGTTCCACAAAATTGAAAGCACCATCCCACTCTCCTTTCCCCTCTGTTCTCACTCCGCTCTAACTCATTCTCCTGAAGGTGCTGATTCAGGGTCTTACAGGGGCAGAAAAGCAAAAACATCAAGACTGACATCTCTCTGAATTTTGGATACCTCCACCTGAAAGTTAGCATCTTTCACAACATTGGGATCCTGCTGAGAGTGAGCAGGTCTGATTTCGGGAAGCAAAAAGATAGTGTCAATTCAGAGTGAACCTGCAATGCAGCTTCTTGAGGAAGGACCAGACACAAAATGGTTAACGACCCCGAGAAGGTGGGAGCAAAATGAGACATCAAGGCATTAACACCAATACACTTCAGTCAAACTCTTCTGCTTCCAGTGAGGAGAAAGGGAGGACTTCAGGGCTCTTCAGGGCTCACGCCTGAAACGTTGATTCTCCTGGTGTTGGATGCTGCCTGACCTGCTATGCTTTTCCAGCAGCACTCTGAGTAAACTCTGGTTTCCAGCATCTGCAGTCCTCCCTTTTGCCTAGGTCGAACCCTCTACCTGTCTACACCTATGCCCACTTCACCACCCAGCACACCCTTTATCTACATCACCCCCTACACCCATCCCCAATCCTGAAGCAGGGTTACACCCGAAACATTGACTTCTCCACCTCCTGGTGCTGCCTGGCTTGCTGTGTTCTTCCAACCTCCTGCCTGTCTATTTTGCCAATTAAGACACAGTCCTGGAGCGACGCTTCCAGAGTCTGTCCCCACCCCGACACACTCCCTTTCCTTTTAGTTGCTGCAAGTCAACAACTGAACCCCAGAATGAAAATTAAATTGAAAAGGTGGCAAGAGAAGAGAGTGCCGTACTCACAAATAATGGACAGAGGAATTTGCAGTCTGGGATAAAGCTCAACCTTCATTCAGACACGAGCAGCAGCTTCAGAACCTCATGGTCCAACTTCCGCATTCAGACAATGGGGTGACTCTGATTGGCAGGAGTACCAACGTCCTTCCGGTCCTCCAGAGGTTCCTATTGGGTAATCAAGAAAAGGTCCCGCCCTTTTTAAACGCACAGTGACGGGCATGCCCAAATGTTTGCTGACACCGACAAACATGCGCACTGCGTTGCTGACACCGGCAAACATGTGCAGTATGCTCTTTGGGATTTTAAGTGTCCAAATGGCAACAGGGAAAAAAGAGGGAGAGCCACAATTCCCCCCCCCCCCCCCCCCCCCCATATTTCGACATTTTATTGCTTGCGTATTTTGTCTGACTCCTCAACTTTTGTATGTCTTTTCCCCATTTTGGGAGAGAGTGTGCCCCAGTGAGCGGTCTGTGGGAAGTTACACTGATGAAGAAACATTACACTGTTCGCAGCAGGGGGTGACTGTACACGGTTCCTGAGTGTGAACACAGTTTCAATTGTTCATCAGAAACAGGGAGCTAAAAGGATACCAGAACTGCGGAGAAGCCTGGAAATGTGGGGACTGTGGGAATGGATTCCATTCCCTGTCGGCACTGGAGATTCATCAGCTCAGTCGCTGTGCGGAGAGGTAGTTCTTCAAAACATTATTACAACATTATTTCCATTGACAAAAACAGATTCACGCTGCCTGAACTTACACAAGTACCCTGCCATCACATCTTTAATCATAGCTTTGAACATGCTCCCTATGACATATGTTAAGGTAAATGGTCTGCTGTTTCCTGTTTTCGGTCTGCCTTTTTGAAGAAAGGAGTTTTCCAATCTAAAGAAACCTCCACTGAAACTAATGAGGTTTGTAAAATTAAAACCAATGCATTAACTATTTCACTAGCTAGTTTTTCTTTAAGGGTCTAGAATGAAATACTTTGGCCAACTGGGACTTGTGAACTCGTAGTTCCAACAGTTTACTCAGCACTACTTCCCTGGTAATTGTAATTGTCTTCAGTTCCTCCTTCCCTTTCAATTCCTGATTTCCATCTAGTTCCAGGGTGTTACTTGTATCCTCTCTAGTGAAGACAGATTCAAGCTCTTTTCAATTCTCTGACCATCTCTTTATCCTCTGTTATTGAATCCCCAGACTCATTTTTTTAATGAACCAACACTTACTTTGTTTACTTTTTTTTAAGAAAAGCTGACAAAACTTTCCTTCCTGTTTTTGTATTTTTTGGCTAACTTTCTACCTCTAATTGCTGTGCTCCTGCCTCCATTATTTCTGATGTTTGCCCCAGCTCTTAACTCTCGCATCAACCTGACTGCATATTCTATGGAACTGACCTTCGTTAAGTGTTGCAAAACACATAAGGGCAAATTTTTCATCTCCAGAAAGTCTTAGACTGAACACGATAACATTCACTTTGAAATATTGTTCTTCCAAACTTTAATAAGCACACCCTCCAGATTCAAAATCCCACTGACACCCAGTTTTGTTATGATCTTTAATTTTGAAGAGAAATTTGAATATCCAGTGATTAATGGAAGAACTGTTCATGAGGTTTTCACATTTTTAAACAAAAACAAATCAACTGGATTAATTTAGCAGAATGGCACGTTTGGCCTAAAATTATAAATCTAGTTTTCTTTCGAGTGGCAGAGCAGGTCCACACCAGATGAGGATCTAATACCTGGATTTAGGCTGTTGTCAGGAGCTTTTATTAACCACAAAATGCAAAGTAATGTAACAACATAGCTTCAGGCTGCAAATTAACACTGTTTAAAATGGCTAAAAGCTGCATTTCTGCATTCCTGAGCTAACTGAATCACAGATTAAGCAAACAATGCCTTCTTCATAGTATGGATCTAATTAAGTTCGATAAGACATTACTGACCATCCCAGCTAACCTTGAAGCACAAGTATGAGGAGATTGTTCCCAGGAAATATCATTGGGTTAACCTGTTGTTCATTATGTAATTTTATTACATTTTATTGGATTTACTCTGTAATTAAGGCTGTACAGTCTCTTAAGAAACATATGAAAATTGATATTTTATTCCAAGTTAATCACGCAGTTTCTCCAAGGAACACAGAATCTTTTAATATCTGTGTTGCTGGACAAATCTTTGCCCGGCCGTTACTAATTAAAGTGTGAAACCTTGCTGAAGCAGACCATACTCCTAGTGTTCATTTAACTGATCTCGGAACTGAGAGACCCATCCCGGGGTTGAGATCTTCAACTCTCACTGTGCTTTTGGTGTGACCCATGATTACAGAGCCTTGTGGGAACATAGAGGATTTGTAACTCCCATGGGGCAGACGAATAGTAATGCTGTTTTGTCCAATCAATCTGGCAGCTATCAAGATGTTCCGCTCATGCTGAGGCAATGGATACAGTCTTCCAAAGGAATGAACAGATGAATGCTGCTGCCAAGCAGGCAGCCTTACATCCCAAATGTCTGGTCCCATTGGGTCCCCAGCAAAACCCGGATAGAGACAATATGGGGATGGGACTGAAATTACAGGGGAAGCCCCCTGCTGAGCAGCATAAACTATGGCCTCAAATACGGTACTCCCTCGATCAGGTTTATTTAGAAGCACTGGGGTTTGGAGCACTGTTCCTTCATCAAGTGGTTGTGGAGAATAAGATCATAAGACACAGAATTTATAGAAAAACATGACACTGTCCTGCCACTGAAATGATGCATTGAACAAACCTGGATTGTTAAGTCTTTCATCTTTACAAACGGGTTGCAGGTTCATTAATATGCAAATCCCAGAAATCCCTGGAAGGCACCTTCTCCATAAAACTTACATTTTGATAACAAAAAATGACGTTTCAGCTCAGCTCTGCAAATATACATTCACTCCTGTGGACTTGTGCGTGTGTGTGCGCGCATGAGAGAGAAAATGTCTATTTCCATCCTGTATATAGCTGTCTATTTCTGTTGTTGTAAATATTGATGTAAATCATAGCTGGGTTCTCATAGGTAGATGTGAGAGAGAGAGGTTTCCTCAACTAGGACAGTCTCAGAATCCTGGGAGACCCCCATTTCTGGTTTACTTCTGAATGAACAAACATTAAACACGAGCACCTATTTGTTTCAAATTTGGTTTCATTTTTCTTGTGTGATTCCCTGCTATGATTACACCGTGTGTCTGGATGGTTGACAGGCTGGGAGATTGTGGATTGGGGCTTGATTGGCTGAATGCTTTATTGTTCCAGAAGGTGAAAAAAAAGGAGGGTGGGGCAAAGCTTCAGCAGAAATCCAGCAAAGCTGAGAACAAACCGACATCTTACTCTGTGGGAACAGGGAGATCAACACAGGACCGAGAAATCAGGCCCTGAAATCCGAGCTGACATCAGACTACCCTGTGGTCAGTGCTTTCATTAGCAGCACCAACCCTCTACCTTTACCTCGCTTCCCATTTGACCAAACCCTCGATATTCAGGATCCAATCCTTGTCATCCTGAAGCCATGTTTCTGTAAGGAGTCTCAGGTCATATTATTCTTTTCAATGTGTGCAGTTAACTCATTCACTTTTGCTACAATGCAGCACACATTCAGATAACGTTTCTGGTTTCAATTTTTGTGATCTTTAGAACCCAGTTTTGATTGCAGGCATATTTACTCTCCTTGTCCCTTTCTTTTGTTCTCTGAAGTTCATTTTCCACATCACTACATTACTAACTGGCCTTGATTTGGATTGTTCATGCTAAATTGTCCATAATGTCGTGGTTGGTTGGCTTAGCCATGGGAAATGCAGCTTTGTAGTTTCATAAAAATAACAGGAAAAGGCCATTTGTCCCGTCTCGCCTGCTCCACCATTCATTAAGATCATGGCTGATCTATCCATTGTCTCAGCTCCTCCTCCCTGCACTGTCCCAACTACCCTTAATTCCCCTACCATGCAAAAACCACCTCCAGCTGTGTCTTGAATATACTTAATGAAGCTGCCTCTACTGATTCCTTGGGCAGAGAATTCCACAGATTCACTATTCTTCAGGAAAAGCAGTTCCTCCTCATCTCTGTCCTGAATCTACTCCTCCTAATCTTGAAGCCTGGCTTCATTCACCAGCAGAAATGACTCAATAAGTAGAGGTTCATCCCCACAGTGAAATGAATTCCCACTTTCCACCAAAATCCCGAATGTACTCACTTACACAGTTGCTGTCTCACAAATGCAGGATTTCATTGTAATGTCTTCTGCTCCCATTAAGGGCAAAACATCTTTGAAAGCTGCTCTGAAACTCCAACCTTCACAATCACACCTCTGCTTTCACCAAAGAAGATTAGAGTCATACAGCACGGAAGCAGACCCTTTGGTCCAACTTGTCCGGCCAATTAATCTACTTCCAATTTGCCTGCATGTGGCTCATATCCCTCTAAACCCTTCCTATTTATGTACCCATCCAGATGTCTTTCAAAATTCCCACTCACCTCAAACATATGCCTTCTAGTTTTGGACTCTGGGGAAAAGACCTTGGATATTCACCCTATCCATGCCCCTTATGAACCTCTTTCAGGTCACCCCTCAGCCTCCAGTGCTGTCGGGAAAATATCCCCAGCCATTTGAGCCTCTCCCTGCCACTCAAACCCTCCAACTCTGACAGCAGCCTTGTAAATCCTTTATGACCCTTTCAAAGTTTCACAACATCTTTCCTATAAAAAGGGAGACCAGAAATGAATGCAGTCTTCCAAATGTGGATTAACCAATGTCCTACACAGCCAAAATATGATCTCCCAACTCCTATACTCAATGCACTGACCAATAAAGAAAAGCCTACCAAATGCTTTCTTCACTATCCTGTGTACCGGTGACTCCACTTTCAAGGAACTATGAACCTGCACTCCAAGGTCTCTTTGTTCTGCAACACTCCCCTCAACGGTGTCAGTCCTGCCTGGATTGCTTAACCAAAATACAAACCACACACACTTCTCTGAATTAAACTCCATCTATCACACTTTGACCAATCAGCCCATCTGATCAGTTCTAATTTATAGTGAACTCTCTTTCCTTGCTTATTCCTTAGAAGTCTGAGTGAAGATTTGTAGCTCGGGTGTCCGTTGTTGTGGTTCTGTTCGCCGAGCTGGAAGTTTTTGCTGCAAACGTTTCGTCCCCTGGCTAGGAGACATCATCAGTGCGGTTGGAGCCTCCTGTGAAGCGCTGCTTTGATGTTTCTTCCGGTATTTATAGTGGTTTGTTCTTGCCGCTTCCGGGTGTCAGTTTCAGCTGTCCGTTGTAGTGGTTTGTATATGGGGTCCAGGTCGATGTGTCTGTTGATGGAGTTTGTGGATGAATGCCATGCTTCTAGGAATTCCCTGGCTGTTCTCTGTCTGGCTTGCCCTATGATAGTAGTGTTTTCCCAGTCGAATTCATGTTGCTGGTTGTCTGAGTGTATGGTTCCTCTTCCTCTTTTCGCAGTTCTGGTATAGGAACACCTATACAAGGTATTCGCCAAAAACGGATACCCACGCAACTTTATCACCAGATGCCTAAGAGATAGATCACGGAACGAGGCCATGCCACAACCAAAAGGACTAGCCACACTAGCATACGTCAGGAGCGTCTCAGAACTGACAGCCAGACTACTGCGACCCTTAGGACTCATAACGGCACACAAGCCAACATCCACACTCAGACAATAACTTACTAGAACAAAGGACCCAATACCCAGCACGAGCCAAACTAACGTAGTTTACAAAATACCATGCAAGGACTGCACAGAACACTATATAGGACAAACAGGAAGACAGCTAACAATCCGCATCCATGAACATCCGCTAGCCACAAAACGACACGACCAGCTATCCCTAGTAGCCATACACTCAGACAACCAGCAACATGAATTCGACTGGGAAAACACTACTATCATAGGGCAAGCCAGACAGAGAACAGCCAGGGAACTCCTAGAGGCATGGCATTCATCCACAAACTCCATCAACAGACACATCGACCTGGACCCCATATACAAACCACTACAACGGACAGCTGAAACTGACACCCGGAAGCGGCAAGAACAAACCACTATAAACCACCGGAAGAAACATCAAAGCAGCGCTTCACAGGAGGCTCCAACCGCACTGATGATGTCTCCTAGCCAGGGGACGAAATATTCCTTAGAATTTGAAAATCTCTATCCCACACACTCTCCCTCCATTCTCAGTTTGCCGAACTTAATCCCTGCTGTAACTCATCCTGAAGGATGCAGATGACGACGGTTAATAGGCCCACAAGCAGGGGGGTCCTAACTGAAATGTAATGATTATTGAATGGCCTGGACAGAGTGGAAGTTGGGAAGACGTTTCTATTGACTGGAAAGACTAGAACTAGTAGGCACAGCCTCAGAGTAAAGGGAAGACCTTTCAGAATGGAGGTAAGGAGAAACTTCTTCAGCCAGAGAGCAGTGAATCTATGGAATTCACTGCCACAGAAAGCTGTGGAGGCCAGATCACTGGGGATATTTAAGATTGAGATGGAGATGTTCTTGAGCATCAAGATGATGGAGGGTTATGGAGACAAAGTGGGAGAATGTGGTTGAGAAACCTATCAGCCATGAGCGAAAGGCAGAGCTGACCTTGAATGGCTTAATTTCTGCTCCGATGTCTTATGTTCTCCTGCTGTCCTGGACAGAGGGGCGGCACGGTGGCACAGTGGTTAGCACTGCTGCCTCACAGCGCCTGTAGACCTGTGTTCAATTCCCGACTCAGGCGACTGACTGTGTGGAGTTTGCACGTTCTCCCCGTGTCTGCGTGGGTTTCCTCCGGGTGCTCCGGTTTCCTCCCACAGTCCAAAGAGGTGCGGGTCAGGTGAATTGGCCAAGCTAAATTGCCCGTAGTGTTAGGTAAGGGGTAAATGTAGGGGTATGGGTGGGTTGCGCTTCGGCGGGTCGGTGTGGACTTGTTGGGCCGAAGGGCCTGTTTCCACACTGTAAGTCTAATCTAAAAAAAAATTAGAAGCAGGAGTAGGCCATCTGTTTGTTCAAGCCTGCACCAGCATTCAAGGAATCATAACTGGATATGAATCTAATGACATCTAAGTCCAACCTAGAAGGCATCGGTTTTGGGTGATGGGGAAAAGATATATTTCAGACCGAAGAGACAACCAATTCACATTGAGCGTGGTGTGTATATGGAATGGGCTGCTGGAGGAAGTGGTGGAGGCTGGTACAATTACAACATTTAAAAGGCATCTGGATGGGGACATGATAGCACCATCCATTGTCTCCCTCTTCTTCACAAGGGCTTGTTACAGTGAGCAAAGAGGGGTGGAGGCTTTGGCGGTGAGCGGGGAGAGAGAGAGAAAGAGAGAGAGAGAGAGAGAAAAAATAGACAGGGTGACAGAGGGTGAGGGCAGGGAATACAAGGCCAGAGAATGGGGGAGGAAGCAGAGGTTTGGGGGAGAGTCATTCAGTACAGGAACAGGCCCTTCAGTCCAACTAGCCCATGCTGACTATGTTCTCAAACTAAACTAGTCCCACCTGCCAGCGTTTGGCCCATATTCCTCCAAACCTTTCCTAGTCACGTATTTATCCAAATGTCTTTTAAATATTGTAACTGTACCTGCATCCCACATACAAACCAGTCTTTTCTCACTTATTCTCAGGTTTCTTTTTGCATTTCTGCTGTTTTTTATGTTTCTTTTTCATGTCTTTTGGTACAACTTACCAGTTTCTTTACCTTATGTTAGCTCCCACAATCCGCATGAGCATTAAGGAAACAGAAGGTTTTTAAACATTTTGATAGAACAATACCCTTCTCCCGAGATCACGCAAGATGGATTGTTTAGCCCTGAGATGGAAGTGTGGTCTGCAGATGCTGGAGATCGGAGTGGTGCTGGAAAAGCACAGCAGCTCAAGCAGCATCCGAGGAGCAGGAGAATTGACGTTTCAGGCAAAAGCCCTTCATCAGGAATGAGGCTTGAGGGCTCGAGGGCTAGCGGGTGGGGCTGACGGAAGGTAGCTGGTCATTTCCTTGCTAGGCCTCTTGCATTGGAATCAATGCAGATTAATTTATCCGTCCTACCTGATTCTATGCTTTGTTCCTGGCTGCCCTGACTGCTTGACTCGCTCCTTTTCCCAACTGTACCAGTCTCAGATCGATCTTTTTCCTCGCTATTTTCCTGGGTCCCACCCCCTCCCTTCCACATTACTGGTTTAAATCCTCCCAAGCAACCCGAGCAAATCTCCCTGCCAGTAAGACGGAAAACCATACAACCCATAAAGTCTACTCTGATGAGCACCTGAAAGTCATAATTTTCAAACCAGGATAGTGGAACGAGTGCAGACAGGTCAGCGCTGACTTGTATGGTCAATGGGCCTCTCCTCTGCTCTATTTATATATGATTTGATGATCTGCAATAGAGAGATGCTGCAGTGTGTTATTTCAGAAGGATCATTGATGTCTTTGAACCTGAAACGCATTAGCAAACTCGCACAGAAAGCAATTTGGAAGCAAAATGAAGTGTCTACCTTTATGGCAAAGAAAATGGAACATAGAAGGGAAGTCTACATTAATTGTCACAGGCCTGCAATATTGTGTCGTTTTGGTACCTTGTGCCTGGAGTATATTATGCTACCATTTGATGTTATTGCTATACCAGTCAGATCGGATATTATTTGAACAAAGTGGTAATTCAGTGAAAGACAAGCATGCTAAGTTTCAGAATTTGCTTGATGTTAAATTAAATCATTCCACGAAAGCAAGGGTAGGTGACATGGTGGCTCAGCAGTTAGCACTGTTGCCTCATAGCACCAGGGCTCTGGGTTCGATTCCAGCCTAGGGGTGACTGTATGTATGGAGTTTGTATATTCTCCCCATGTCTGCATGCGTTTCCTCCTGGTGCTCTGGTTTCTTTCCGCCAATCAGAAGATGTGCAGCTCAGGGTGAGTTGGCCATGCTATGTTCCCACAGTGTAGGTAGGTTGGGTGTATTAGTTAGGGAGTAGGAGAAAGCGTGTGGGTGAGATTTTCTCTAGAAGGTCGGTGTGGACTTGTTGGGCTGAAGGGTCTGTTTTCACACTGTAGTGATTCTTAAAAACTAAACTGAACTAACCAATCTATTTGCATATAAAACAACTTTTCAATGACTGAAACACACGTGAAAGTACAATGGCATTAACTTCTACAGTATCACTTCGCAATACTCTGATGACTCTTCATCAGAGCTGGAGTGTAGTGTGGCCGGAACAGCATTTATGATATAGTTTGGAGGGGGGTGGTGGTGGTGGCGGGGGGTCGATGGTGTGGGGGTAGCGGGTCTGAGGTACTGTTGGAGAAAATATGTCGACAGTTGAATTGAATTAAATTTATTGTCAAGGGTGCCGAGGCACAGTGAAAAGCTTTGTCTTGCCAGAAATACAGGAAGACCACAGAGTTCAGTCGCATTGATAGTAAATAATTGGGTAACAGCGGCAAAAACAAAAACATAGGTACAGGCGAATGTTAAAAGTTTGTGAATCCATTTTGGGACTCTATCAGCAGTAAGGTAGTAACTGATCCAAACCGGCTGGTGTGTGTGTTCAGGCTTCTGTGCCTTCTCCCCGATGGTAGAGGTTGTAGATAGTTCAGATGAAGTGATCCGAAAGTGAGAACAACAGGATGATAGGGCAGACAGTCCCACCGACTGGGATGGGGGAGGGGAGCGAAGAAATGATAACAGAATGGAACAAGCTAAAGCAAAGGGATGAAACGGGAGTGGGTTGACAATTTAAAGGTGTTGAAATCAACATCAAGTCCAGAAGCCCAGATTGAAGCTGAAATATTTCTCCTCCAACTGGAGCCATGATTCACTGAAACACTGCAGCGATGACTTTCAGTCCCTGTGTTATAAATCTGATAGATTCCTGAATACTTGTTTATCAGCTTAAAGGTTCTCTGTTTCCCAAATCCCCTTCGGGATTTTGTGTTTCTATAATCACTGCTGCTGCTCGTGCATCGCTTTGAAAACTAGTGCTTCCAAATAAACCTGTTGGGTTATAACCTGGTGTTGTGTGATTTTTAACTTTGTATTCCCAGTCCAGCACTGACATCTCCAAAATCATTCAAGTCTATATTCGTCAGAAGTTAGGGACTGTCTGGTCGTTGTTGTTGCATCATGGTTTCATAGCAACTTACTATGGCAACTGTCTGGGAACAAAATACTGGAATGTTTACTAGGATACATTCATTCTTGTGGTCACCGACCTTAGCCTTTCAGAAAAGTAATTTTTATTATTGAATTCTTGTAAATATGGAGGATCTTTTCAGCTAATACTTCTTTCGTTCTTTATCACCTTTGTACACTGTATGCCATCTTGCCTACTCACAGAAGTCCACAATTAACACCGAAATTGTTGGGGTAAAACTGTGAAGTCTGTTTGTGAAATTTGGTTCACTTTGGGCCTGATAACTGTTACATCCGTTACTCCCCATGCGGTCTCCTCTACATTGGGGAGACAGGATGCCTACTCGCATAAGGCATCAGGGAACATCTCCGGAACACCCACACCAACCAACCACACCACCCCGTGCCTTCCTACTCCACCAATGACGTGCAGGTCCTGGGCCTCTTCCATCGTCAATCCTTAACCACCCGACGCCTGGAGGAAGAACGCCTCATCTTCCACCTCGGGACCCTCCAACCTCATGGCATCAATGTGGACTTCCCCAATTTCCTCATTTCTCCTCCCCACACCTTATCCTAGATCAAACCTTCCGGCTCAGTACTCCCCTCATGACCTGTCCTAAATGTACACCTTTCTTGCATCCCATCCACTCCACCCTCCTCTCGATCTGTCACTATTAACCCCCACTTCCGTCAACCTCTCGCACTCTCAGCTACCTCCCCCCAGTCCCACCCCTCTCCCATTTATCTCCCAGCCCCCTCGGCACACAAACCTAATTCCTGATGAAGGGCGCATGCTCCAAACGTCGACTCTGCTGCTCCTCGGACGCTGCCTGACCGGCTGTGCTTTTCCAGCATCTCGAACTCATACCGCAAGTCCAGGGGTGAAGAATTTCCTTACTTGTCCTCCAGCGCTATAACAATTCTCATCAGTTTTCTTTGCACCCAGCCCGTGTAACTGAACAGTTATTGGTTAAAACAGTAATTGTGATCACTAATGAAATTTTCATTTCGCTGGATTTGTCGTGCAAATAGCGTCAAGTGTAGAGGCAGTTGCAGTTTTCAGCACCAGAAGGATGGTCCAACAGACAACGAATTCACATCCAAAGATTAATGAGGGCAAGAAGAAGTAGCAGGCCTGAAGGAAGTGGTGGACTGATCCCTCCGATGGTTTGAACCAGTAGCTTTGCGAAGGAACAGATATCGGCAATTGTGTGATCACTCAAACGACGGGTCAAAAGTCACGTTAACCTTTATGTCTGATATTACCAGGTGAGTAAACATAAACGATGAGCTGAGCATTTATTGTTTCAAACTGGCAGGGGCATGGTTGGCGAATTGACAGTTTGTTGAGATTTCTTGTGAAATTAACGAAGCCTTCCATTATAACCTTCAAGCTAACGCTCCTATTGATATTATCAGACAAAATAGCTTGTAAACACATGTCATTCCTCTTTCTTTGTCACATTATTGTATATGCTCAGCGGATTGATTTTTTTGCAAGAAAATCTTTAGTTTTCTTTTCCCAGCGATGATACCCAGATAGTGTTGCAGTCCTCCCAGGGACTGGAATATGTAGATGGAGGCCATTCGGAGTGCTGAAACGCATCGACTGCAATCATCCAATAAATCACACCAGCGCCGAGAAACAAAGCAAGATTAATCTACATCATTTCGGTTTAGCTTGTTCGAATGTAAACAGAAGATAGTATTGTGTGCAGAACCTCAGTAAAACAGGTGGTTTACTCAGAGAGCTTGCCATCATAGTCATAGAGACATACAGAATGGAAACAGACCCTTCAGTCTAACCTGTCCATGCTGACCAGATATCCCAACCCAATCTAGTCCCAACCACCAGCACCCGGCCCATATCCCTCCAAACTCTTCCTAGTCATACACCCATTCAGATGCCTTTTTATTCCCGTAATTGTACCAGCCTTCTCCACTTCATCTGGCAGCTCATTCCAAACACACACCACCTTCTGTGTAAAAGGTTACCACTTAAAGCACTTTTATATCTTTCCCCTCTCACCTTAAACGTATGCCCTCTAGTTCTGTACTCGACCACCCCAGGGAAAAGACCTTGCCTATTTACACTATCCATGCCCCTCATGATTATATAAACCTCGATAAGGCCACCCCTCAGCCTCCGATGCTCCAGGGAAAACAGCCTCAGCCTATTCCACCTTTCTCCATGTCTTAAAATCATGCAAAGCCAAGTTATAGTCCAACAGGTTTATTTGGAAGCACTAGCTTTCGGATCTCTGCTCTCCCTATAGTTACAATCCTGCAATCCTGGCAACATCCTTGGAAATCTTTTCTGAATCCTTTCAAGTTTCACAACATCAATGTAATTGATACGTTCCAAGGCCATGAGCAGAGTATAACGAAGCTATGACAAATTTCGGGAGAATTCATGCGATGAATTGCAGATTAATTCCTTCCCCAACAACAAATCATTATTGAAGTGCAAATGAGAAGTCAGGCGTAAACCATCTCTGCATGTTTTGGTGCAGAGATGCATGGACACATACAACTAGAGGCTTTGTAAGTTGGAGATTTTTTTAAATGTATATTGTTATGAAGATGCGAGTGTACTGTACCTTTAAGAGAGTTAAAAGCAACAGAACTTCTTGACAGAACCGCGTGTTCTGAAAAAAAATATAACATTTGGTCGAACAACTCAATTGCCAGGAAACGACAAAACAAATTCAAATTAGGCCAATCAGTTTAAACTATACCCCCAAAAATAACAAATTTCAAACAAGTTTGAACTGAGTATATTGATAATCTTAAAAGCCAATGACACAATTCGATGCTTTGTGGGTATAGGTCCAGAGAAAAATTGTACGGTTGAGAGGAGAACTGTCCAGCTACCAACATGTAAAAAGACTGCCTGAAAAATAGCTCCCTTAAAAGGTACATTTATTGATCAGTAAACTGCGAGCAGAATCCCCAAGAAGAAAATAAGTCAGGAATTCAGAGAAAACTTGAAAGCTGCCTGGATTTGAGATAAGAATTGTCGATTTGTAAATCTTAATTGGGAGTTTAATTGGACTAGTATTAGAAAAGGGAAGGTAAAAGATAGGTTGAAAGGAGGAATTGTAAATAGTTGTTAGTTAATGATTCTCTGTTAAACTTTAAGAAATTATTTTGTTAATTTTTACTTTAACTAGTTTTTGGCCCCTTGAATGTTCACAGATTGCTGCATGGGATAAATCTTTTCTGCGTTGCTAGTTTTAATTGGAGCAGGAGAGTTTACCCCATGCCATAACAATATAAATACATTTGAAGTAATCATAACTCATGCCTTTAATAATTCAAGATGCGTGCCTCCGGCTGTTCTGCACGTGTGTTTATCAAGAACTTGTCTGTCTATTGAAATTTAGAAATATCTTCTACAAAACCCTGAGATCGACCTGGTCACTCCAGCCAACAGACAAAACAAACTGACCATTATCAATGTGACCTGTAGGAAATATTTTTGCATGTTTGACACGGACAGAGACATGTATACCATTATTTTCTTTAAATGAAGGATTGTAATTCTGTTAATTATGTTACATTTCAATTCAGAATCGTGTGAAATAGCGAGGGAAAGAATTAATTCGGTGGAAATGTAAACACCCGTCAGGCAGCAGCTGCATTTTCCTGTTCTTGTTACAATAAACATGATTAATGTTAAATACCCGAATCGTGTAATGAATTCCTCAGAGCCTGACACAACATATAAATGTGGCATTTGTCAGGTTACGTTAAATATGCGGAGTGCTTCTCAAAACAATGCATGCATCGCCAAAAGGTTTGGCTTTTGCCATTTATTATCCTATCCTTGCAGCTATTGGTGTTCCAGGTAAATTAATATACCTAGCGAGTAGCTGTCTGAATTTAGCCACATTGGTGGTGTTAGATTTGTCACTTTACCATGTGTTTATCTTCGCAATATCTTTTCTCAAATGTAATGTTTTACTTTAATTTCATGGGACACTTTAACTGCACAATTGTTCACCTTTTATTGTCAATATTTCTTGCCGTTCAACTGAATTAACTCTTCACTTTAACGATCCAGCTGTTGGTAGAGTGAGTCAATATTCATCATATTAATTGGTTCAATTAACTATGCTAATTCTGTCCTATTCCTGCATTGTTTCTTCACGTTGCAACTTCTTCCTGTTACTCTTTTCCAATCGTCTTACCAATGACACCGCGTCATCAGTTAAATTATATACTTCTTCCTATTTATGGTTGACATAGAAGCATGGAAGCTGGACAGTGTATCAGTAGGCCATTCGGCTCATCAGGCTCACATTGCACCTCTAAACAGCGTCCCAGCTAGAGCCAGTCCCCTACCCTATCCCTGTAACCCTGCATTTCCCATGGCTAATCTGCCCAGCCTGCACAACCCTGGATACTCTGGACAATTGAGCATGGCCAATACACCCAACCAGCACATCTTTAGACTGTGGGAGGAAACCGGAGCACCTGAACGGAACTCACACAGACACAGGGGGAATGTGCAAACGCCACTGAAACTCTGCGGGAAACTAGGGAAGTCATTGCTGGGCCCCTTGCTGAGATATTTGTATCATTGATAGTCACAGGAGAGGTTCTGGAAGACTGGAGGTCGGCTAACATGGTGCCACTAATTAAGAAAGGTGGTTCGGACAAGGCAGGGAACTATAGACCGGTGAGTCTGACCTCAGTGGTGGGCAAGTTGGTGGAAGGAGTATTGAGGGACCTGATGAACATGTATTTGGAAGGGCAAGGACTGATTACGAATAGTCATCATGGTTTTGTACATGGGACATCATGTCTCACAAACTTGATTGAGTTTTTTGAAGACATAACAAAGAGGATTGATGAGGGCAGAGCAGATGGACTTCAGTAAGGAGTTAAACAAGGTTCCCCATGGGAGACTGATTAGTAAGGTTTGATCACATCGAATACAGGGAGAACTAACCATTTGGATACAGAACTGGCTCACAGTGTGAAAATAGAGGGTGGTGGTGGAGGGTTGTCTTTCAGACTAGAGGCCTATGTACCATAAGGAATAGTGTTGGGTCCACTGCTTTTCATTCTTTATTTAAATAATTTGGATGTGAACACAGGGGGTATAGTCTATAAGTTTGTAGATGACACCAACTTGGAGCTGTGGTGGAAGCGAAGAAGGTTACCTCAGAATACAATGGGATCTTTACCAGATGGGCCAATGGGCTGAGGAGTAGCAGATGGAGTTTAAATTAGATAAATGGGAGGTGCTGCGTTTTGGAAAGGCAAATCAGGACAGGACTTATACACTTAATGGTAACGTCCTGGGGCATATTGCTGAACAAAGAGATCTTGGAATGCAGATGTTTAGCTCCTTGAAAGTGGAGGCACAGGTGGATAGAATAGTGAAGAAGGTGTTTGATATGCTTTACTTTATTGGTCAGAGCACTGAGCACAGGTGTTGAGGGGTTATGTTGCAGCTGTAAAGGACATTGATTGAGCCACTCATAGAATCCCTACAGCATGGAAGCAGGCTATTCAGCCCACCAAGTCCACACCAATGCTATGGACAGCATCCCATCCCAATGTTATTCCTGTAACCCTGTAAATCCCATGGCCAATCCACCTACTGACACACCCCTGGACACTATGTGCAATTTAGAGCAAATCCATCAGACCTGTAGGAGGAAACCCACACAGACATGGGGGAGTGTGCAAACTCCACGCAGACAATCGCCTGAGGCTGGAATCAAAACCGAGTCCCTGATGCTAACAGGCAGCAGTGCTAACCACTCAGCCTCCATGCCATTTTTGGAATACTGCATGCAACTCTTGTCTCCCTAAGGTAGAAAGGATGTTATGGAACTTGCAAGGGTTCAGTAAAGATTTACAAGCATCTTGCCAGGGTTGGAGGGTTGGAGCTACAGGGAGAGATTGAATAGGCTGGGGCGTTTTCCCTGGAGCGTCAGACGCTGACGGGTGACCTTATAGAGGTTTACAAAATCATGAGGCACATGGATAGTGTATTTTCTCCAAGGTGGGCGAGTCCAGAACTAGAGGGCATGGGGTTAATTTGAGAGGGGAAAGATTTAAAAAGGACCTAAGCAGCAACGTTCTCACACACACGTGTAAGGAATGAGCTGCCAGAGGAAGTGATGGAGGCTGGTACAATTACAACATTTAAAAAGGCATTTGGATGGGTGTATGAATAGGAAGGGTTTGGAGGGATATGTGCCAAAGGCTGGGACTAAATTTATTTTGTGTATCTGGTCACCATGGATAAGTTGCACTGTAGGTGCAGTCATAAGCCCTTGCTAATGAAGGTCTTTTGTCTGAAACATGGATTCTCCTGCTCCTCAGATGCTTCCTGACCTGCTATGTTTTCCAGCACCGCACTCTCAACGCTGATCTCCAACATCTGCAGTTCTCACTTTCGCCAAGTTGCACTGAAGTCTCTGTTTCCATGCTGTATAATCCCTAACCCCACACAGACAGTCATCCAATGGTAAAATTAAATCCAGGTCCCTAGCGCTGTCAGGCAGCAGCGCGAAGCACTGTGCTACTGTGCCACCCAAAGTGCCAAATCAGAGATGCAATTTCATTCATCTACTTTCTTTGCTGTGTTAGTTTGAAAAGTATTGTCTTTTGTTATGAGCAATGTCAAAGTCAAGCTATTGCATTGTCGCGAATGCTGTTATATGTGATCAACTGCATGCTTATAATCGCGTAAAGGGAGATCATTGAGGTACTGGCAATGTTATTGTTCATCCGTTATGACTCGGTCATCAGAGTATTACTAAAATTTTGTTTTACCGTTGGCACTGATCTTCCAAGTGAATTATTATGTTGCTAGCATTGTGTAAAGGGAGAACTATTTCGTCAATGTCACTGTTAATAGTGAATGGTCACATTTTTTGACACTGCGTAACAGTTGACATGTTGTGTCCTTGACATGGATAACGCTTGATCGATTCCCATAAGTAATTTATGCTGGGAACACATTAATGATTGGAGATGCTTTGGAGAGAGTGCAGAGGAGGTTCACCAGGATGTTGCCTGGTGGACGGCACGAGTTATGAGGAGAGGTTGAGTAGGTTAGGGATATTTTCAATAGAATGAAGGAGGCTGAGGGGGATACCTGATTGAGGTCTACAAAATCATGAGGTGTAGACAGGGTGGATAGCAAGACGTATTTTTTTTCCCAGAGTGGGCGACTCAATTACTAGGCATCGCCACTTCAAGGTGAGAGGGGATAGGTTTAAGTGGGAAAGGTTTGGAAAGGTCTTTACACAGAGGGTGATGGGTGCTCGGAATGTGTTGCCAGTGGAGGTGGTAGAGGCAGGCATGACAGCGTCATTTAAGATGTATCGAGACAGATACACGAATGGGCAGGTAGCAGAGAGATATAGATCCTTAGAAAATA